>NC_091956.1:17316496-17573193 GCF_031021105.1 Erythrolamprus reginae | reverse complement strand
AAGCCACTCCCACACAGTCACATGACCAACAAGCCACACCCACAAATCAAGCCATGCCCACAGTGTGGCAGTAAAAAGTTTGAGTACAGCCATCACTGCCCTACATAAAAGAAACACATAAAAGACAGTTATAGCGGTATCTATATATGTGCATATAATTTGAATGGCTCTATTTATATTGTTAAATTAGCAGTTGGAAATCTGTAGGTACTTTATGCCCTATTTTCCCCTGCAGTACACGAAAAACATATTGCTTAACAGTGGGAAGCTTACAGTACATCACTAAATATGGAAGAATGTATCACATGAAACTTTTTTTTTTGGTCTTGTTTTGTTTCATAAGGGTTTTCTTCCCGATATCTTTTTGGATTTCTGCTGTGTACTGAAGCAATGACTGAAGCTATTTTAAGGCTGTCATCCCTCTCTTTTTTGTGTGCACCCTATGTCTAGTAATCCTTTCTTCACTGAAAGAAAGAATTCAACACACCGTAATTTATTATTCGCTATATTGTTGCATTGACAGAATGTATTGTACATTAGCAAGTTTGAAATAGCAGAGTTGGAAGGGACCTTGGAGGTCTTCTAGTCCAACCCCCTGCTTAGGCAGGAAATCCTACATCACTTCAGGCAAAGGGCTATCCAATCTCCTCCTTAAAAACTTCCAATGTTGGAGCATTAACAACTTTTGGAGGCAAGTCGTTCCACTGATTAATTGTTCTAATTGTATAGAAATTTCTGCTTGTTTCTTGGTTGCTTCTCTCCTTGATTAGTCTCCATCGATTGTTTCTTGTGTTGACTTCTGGTGCTTTGCAGAAAAAGTTGACTCACCACTTCTTTATGCCAGCCCGTCAAATATTGAAATACTGCTATCATGTCACTCCTAGTCCTTCTTTTCATTAAACTAGACATTTCCAGTTCCTGCCACTGTTCTTCATATGTTTTACATAGTTTCTTCTCCAAAAAACATTGAACTGCCAATCAGAGCTTACAAAACTTTTGTCAGACCAATTCTAGAATACAGCTCACCTGTATGGAACCCGTATTGCATATCAGACATAAATACAATTGAGAGAGTCCAGAAATATTTCACAAGAGCAGTCCTTCATTCCTCCTCTCGTAACAAAACACCTTACTCCATCAGACTTGAAATACTGTGGTGAGACAATTTACAACTACGACGCCTCTGATTTGAACTAACAGTAGTTCATCAAACCATATACCAAAATGTCCTCCCTGTTAGTGACTACTTCAACTTCAAACGCAACAGCACACGAGCATGTAATAGATTCAAACTTAACGTAAACTGTTGCAAACCAGATTTCAGAAAATACAACTTCAGCAATAGAGTGATCAACGCCTGGAACGCATTCCTTGACTCTTTGTTTTCTTCCCAAAATCCCAAAATCTTTAATCTCAGATTGTCTACAGTTGACATCTCCCCTTTTCTAAGAGGTTTGTAAGGGGTGTGCATAAGTGCACCATTGTGTCTACCATCCCTGTCCTACTGTCTTCTTTTTTATCATTACTTACTACTTATGCTATGCTTATACAAACTACAATCCTATACTAGTTTGACGAAATAAAGAAAAAAAGAAAGAAAGAAAGAAAGGGGTGAAGTCAACGGTAGACAGTCTAAGTTTTTAATTTTTCTCTATCCACCTTTTCTATCCCATGCATGATTTTATACACTTCGATCAAGTCACCCCTTAAACACCGTCTTTCAAGGCTGAAGAGACCAGGGTGTTGCATAATATTGTGTTGTGAACAGAGGAGTGGAGGGCTCTTATCATGAAATATCTCTGTACATTCTCCAATTTTATTAATGTCCGATATGTAGTATGAGTTCCAGAAAGATGAGCTATATTCAAGAATTGGTCTAGCAAAGGTTTTGCATGTTAAAAGTACAATATTACCAGAGAAGAAGCTACATAAGATTGGGTTAACAACTCTAATGGTGGGTTTTTTTGTGCAATGTTGTTACAGTGGGCTCTGGCACTTAAATCTTTAGAGATAAATACTCCAAGGTACGATGCTTGCCAAACATACCATGTTTCTCCGAAAACATGACACATCCCAATAATAAACCCAATTCTATTTTTGGGGTGGGTGGGCCTAATATTAACCCTACCCTGAAAATAAGATACATAGGATATAACAAGGCCACAAAGACCTGGCTTTGCTGGCAGGCCCCAGGGCCATGAATTGTACATCTTTCATGGCCAAACTGTATGAATGGTGTGTATGCATATGATTATGACTGTTTTTATACAAATGGGTTTTATTACGGGGTTTAGTTTTAGATATTATATTCTTATTCTTATTCTTATTCTTACTCTTACTCTTACTCTTACTCTTACTCTTACTCTTACTCTTACTCTTACTCTTATTCTTCATCATCATCATCATCATCATCATTATTATTATTATTTAGATTTGTATGTCGTCCCTCTCTGGAGTGGCTCACAACAATAACAAACAGTCAAATCCAATACTTAAAAAAACAATTAAAAACCCTTGTCATCAAAATAGTCACACAACCCAATCAAACCATACATAAACCGTAATAGCTAAGGGGTATATCAATTTCCCCGTGCCTGGCGACATAGGTGGTTTTTCAACAACTTGCGAAAGGCGAGGAGGGTGGGGGCAGTTCTAATCTCCAGGGGGAGTTGATTCCAGAGGGCCAGGGCCGCTGCAGAGAAGGCTCTTCCTCTGGGTCCAGCATTGCTTAGTCGACGGGACCCGGAGAAGGCCAACTCTGTGGGACCTTATTGCTTGTATCTTTTTCTATTGTATTATATTATTAAGCCACCCTGAATCCTTTGGGATTGGGCAGCAAAGAAGTCGAATGAATGAATGAATGAATGAATGAATGAATGAATGAATGAATGAATGAATGAATGAATGAATCCCCAGATTTTTCAGTGTAAATCTTTTTCAATAAAATTCTTGCAATTTACATGCTGTCTCCTTTTCTTTTTGCTCCATAACTAAATCCTGACGCCTACCTGGAAAAAGAAATGAATTCTTTATTCCTGCCAAGGCCGGCAAATTAGAAAACAAAATATATAATATTATATATAAAATATATAATGCAATGCACAATAAAATAAAGAGTAACAGACAAAGTCAATAGGAGGTTACATGCTAGAGGGCAGAGCGATTGGGATAAATCTTATTTCAGCTGGTGTCTTCCCATTACCTGTTACTGCATTCTACCTTTTGCTTCGTTCTACACAATAACAGGTCACCTGCCACAAATAAGCCCAAGGGAAATAATTCACCTGGGCGCTGATATTTATTGCCTTCTGTAGAATTTCTACAGAACAGTCTACCAGAGCCTGCCAAATTATTCCAAGTGCTCCCAGACTGCATGGGGAGGTAGTATATGGCCCACTCCGTTCTACGAGTGGGAAATGGTGCTCCACAGTTTTAAAGATTTAAATTGGAATGAAGTAGGTTAAATATTGAATCTTGGTCTTCAGACACTTGCTGGAAGATGGAAACACTGATAAAACCTGTAAAGGCAATGCAGCTTAACTTAACTATATATAAATGGAAACTTAACATCAAGGCAATTTACTGTAGAAATGTTATGAACGGGTCTAAAGACGGGCTACAAGAATGGTGGAAGGTCTTAAGCATAAAACGTATCAGGAAAGACTTCATGAACTCAATCTGTATAGTCTGGAGGACAGAAGGAAAAGGGGGGACATGATCGAAACATTTAAATATATTACAGGGTTAAATAAGGTCCAGGAGGGAAGTGTTTTTAATAGGAAAGTGAACACAAGAACAAGGGGACACAATCTGAAGTTAGTTGGGGGAAAAAATCAAAAGCAACATGAGAAAATATTATTTTACTGAAAGAGTAGTAGATTCCTGGAACAAACTTCCAGCAGACGTGGTAGATAAATCCACAGTAACTGAATTTAAACATGCCTGGGATAAACATATATCCATCCTAAGATAAAATACAGGAAATAGTATAAGGGCAGACTAGATGGACCATGAGGTCTTTTTCTGCCATCAGACTTCTATGTTTCTATGTCTCTATGTTATAAAGGTTGTTGTGTATATTTGTAATTGTTTTGTTTTGTTTTGTTTATGATTCTCGACCTTTCTAATACCATGACCCCTTAATACAGTTCCTCATGTTGTGGTGACCCCCAACCATAAATCCAGTGCCAATTTTCCCAACAGATCTTTAAACTGACTGGCAGGAAGGTCAGAGGGACACCCCTGTTCTAAACTCTTGATTGGTCAGATTATAAAAGTATGCTCCAAGACACCAGAATATGAGATTTGGTTCCTAACACCATGGGAAATTGGTCTTTTCCCATGGTCTTAGGTGACCCTTGTGAAACAGTGGTTCGATCCCCAAAGGGGTCCCGACCCTGGGTTTGAGAACCACTGTTTTATATGTTTGTATGTTTCTTTTTAAATATTTTATAATCAATAAAAATATTAAAAAAAAAAAAAAAACTTAAGGTAAACCGCTCCAAACTCAATTGCAGGAAATACGACTTTAGCAACAGAGTGGTCAATGCCTGGAATGCTCTACCTGACTTTGTGGTTTCTTCCCCAAACCCCCAAAACTTTAACCTTATTGTTGACCTCACCCCATTCCTAAGAGGTCTGTAAGGGGCCTGGTCCCGAAGCAGCAGCAACCCATCACTGGCCTGAAAACTAAAGCATAATGACAGCTGACATTTGGGAACAAATAACAAAGGCTTCAAGGAATTTAGAGGAGGGTCAGTCTTAGTCCCTTTTGAGACACTGATGCAATAAAAATCAAGGCCATCAAGGGAGAGATTTGTGATTTCCACTGGGAAAGAAAGAAAAGAACAATCTTGTAAGATGTTGCCTTTCAAGAACCAAATAATTATGCTGGTTTTATTACAATCCCTGACTTGGAAGAGTCAACAGACAATGTCGCTTGGCAGGACCAAGGGGAAGAGCCTTCTCTGTGGGGGGGCCCAGCCCTCTGGAATCAGTTCCCCCCAGAGATTCACACTGCCCCCACCCTCCTCGCCTTTGGTAAGAGTCTTAAGTCTCATTTATGTCGTCCGGCTTGGAGCATTTAGATCTTAGGCCCCCTGGCTGATGAATGTTATGCATGGCTGAGGTTTGAATGTGTACAATTGATTTTTTTGAAATATTAGGGATTGTAGGTCAGTTATTTAGTTAATTAATTGGATTTGCCATTGCATTTTATTGTTTTTTATTATATGTTGTAAGATGGCAGTGTAGAAATACAATAAATAAATAAATAAATATACAGAACAAACTCCGGTAGTTGGCTCTGGCCCAGCTCCTGCCCCAAGGAATGTGGAGGTGGATGCAGGGGAAACATCAACATGTCATAGGCCTGTTTTATTGCCGACAGAGTCAGGTAGTGCAGTTTCCTCGGACGAAGAAGAAGGTGGGAGTTACTTGGAAGAGGGGGGCTTGGCTCACAGCCCAGGAAGCCAATCTCCATTATCTTCGGTTGATTCGCATGAGGAAGTGTTAGACCCACGCAGGCGCAGACTTATGCATAGAAGAGACCAATTGAGGAAATATTACAGGAGATAGAGGCCACCAGTGTTTGCGTGGGGCTCCAGTAATTAGAGCTACTGATATAAATAGCAGCATGCTGGCTTGGGCCGTTGTGGAAGATTATCTGATCATTGTTCTTCAGGACTGTGCCTTGGTGTTTGTTGATTTTTCACGACTTTGAAACCAAAGCAGAGCAAAGTGTGTGTGTGTTTCACTTCGTGGAAGAAGGAGGGTTGAGATGTTCCTTCCCAGCTGCTAGCTAAGTACTTAAGGACTGATTAAGGGGATTGTACAGACTACCAGGTTGTTTTGGGACGAGTGCTCTTTGCAATAGAAAAAGGGTGCTTTGTTTCTTTGGAATTTTTGTGATAAAGAACATTGTTTTGGAACTTTCAAGTGTGTGTGTTTGTCTGAAATTTGTACCCTTGAATTTTCAGGAGATTCATGCCAGAGAGCCCGGTAGAACAGGTAACAAAATGTCTTATATCAGTCTTACAGGGGCAATTGCTCTTCTAAATAGAATATTCCTTTTACAGACATCCAATATCTCCAGATTCATTTAAAAAAAATAGGAGACTATTGTGGCGAACCTTGCTTCCCCCCAAAAACAAGAATATAAAGCAAGGGTTGTTGATCACTGCTTGATTAGCCAGAATTTTACTCAACAGCTAATTATACTCTGGTTGTTCTACCGCATGCATTCAATTTTGCCTTTGTAAGAAATCATCCCAGTTGAAATATAAATAACATCTGCTTCTAATCTCTTTCAATGCTGGATTATCAGCCTCTGGTTTTTCAGTGACATCTAAGCAGTTTGGGAAATCCTGAGTCGAAATAGCAGTACTAGTCAGACCAGTTTCATTTAAGAGAGGGGTAGAAATAAGATAGATAGATAGATAGATAGATAGATAGATAGATAGATAGATAGATAGATAGATAGATAGATAGATAGATGTAAATACCTAATGTATTTCTAGAAGCGGAGCTCTGAATGTTCAAGTAACCGACTTTGGTATTTGTGAATTATTATGCCAATTTTCATTAGATGGAGAATGCATTTATTGCTCAAACTATTTGTTCAATCAAAAGTGGATGAATAAGGAATGTCTTGTTATTTATTATAATGGTTTTAAAATATTTTTAAAAATAAAATATTTTTCAGATCTGTGAGGAAATGGGCGGCATATAAATGTGACTGACTAACTAAATAACTAACTAAATAATTAAATAGATGATAGATAGAGATAGATAGATAGATAGATAGATAGATAGATAGATAGATAGATGGATGGATGGATGGATGGATGGATGGATGGATGGATGGATGGATGGATGGATGGATGGATGGATGGACGGACGGACGGACGGACGGACGGACGGACGGACGGACGGACAGACAGACAGACAGACAGATAGATAGATAGATATTATGTATTCAGTATGTGGATCCAGTGGCTCAGTGGCTAAGATGCTGAGCTTCTTGATCAGAAAGGTCAGCAGTTCGGCGGTTCAAATCCCTAATGCAGTAATGTGTAATGAATGAGCTCCTGTTACTTGCTCCAGGTTCTACCAACCTAGCAGTTCGAAAGCATGTAAAAAATGCAGATTGAAAAATAGGGGCCACCTTTGGTGGGAAGGTAAGAGCATTCCGCATGCCTTTGGAATTTAATCATGCTGGCCACTGGACCATGGAGACGTCTCTAGACAGCGCTTGGTCTTCAGCTTTGAAACGGAGATGAGCCCTGCCCCCTAGAGTCAGGAACTACTACCACGCATATGCAAGGGGAACCTTTACCTTGTTAGCATTAGAAACATCAAACTATCCCTTCCCTTATGTCCTCCAGGTGTCTATATGGATCCCTGAAATTGTACAACATCTTTCCTACCTTGCAATCAATTGCTTTTCCTTTATATTAAAATGTTGACAAGCGGGCAGCTTAAGAAAGATATGAAACATATGATTCAGAGATGAAGTATAGTAGAAAATAAAACCAAGATTCATAGACATGTCAGCCCAATGGTAGCAAGTCATCCTTTTTACCCACGCCAGACTCCGAGTGAAAATTCTTCCTGAAGTTGTCTCAAGAGAGAAGCCAGCTATGAGCAGGAACATAGATGTTGAAAAATTATTTAATGACTTCAGCATTATTGGAAGAAAACTTTTCCTTAATGGAGATGAAACTTTTCAAGGAACTTCAAGAAGAAACGTTTCAATTTTCATCATGAGCTGCATTGGTCAGAATAAGAGAGGAGGAAAAACATATTTTATTTATTTATTTATTTATTATTTAGATTTGTATGCCACCCCTCTCCGCAGAACCGTTATAACCATTATAATAAATAACAAGACATTCCTTATTCATCCACTTTTGATTGAACAAATAGTTTGAGTAATAACTGCATTCTCCATTTAATGAAAATTGGCATAATAATTCACAAATAGCGAAGTCGGTTACTTGAACATTCAGAGCTCTGCTTCTAGAAATACATTAGGTGTTTACTTCTATCTGTCTGTCTGTCTGTCTGTCTGTCTGTCTATCCTATCTATCTATCTATCTATCTATCTATCTATCTATCTATCTATCTATCTATCCATCCTATCTATCTATCTATCTATCTATCTATCTATCTATCTATCTATCTATCTATCTATCTATCTATCCTATCTATATCTATCTATCTATCTATCTATCTATCTCATCTATCATCCATCATCATCATCATCATCATCTGTCTGTCTCTCTCTCTCTCTATCATCCATCATCATCTGTCTGTCTGTCTCTCTCTCTATCTATCATCTATAATCCATCATCGTCTGTCTGTCTGTCTGTCTGTCTGTCTGTCTGTCTGTCTGTCTGTCTGTCTGTCTGTCTATCTATCTATCTCTCATCTATCAACCTATTTTTAAAAACAGGAATAAAGGTGTTCCGACGTACACGTCCCTTCTAGTCCAAACCAGGGGACAGTTTAGCCAGTTTTAGGTCCTATAAGTAGGAACAATACAGACCAATTCTTGTTATTTTATTTGTTCACAATCACATAGAAGATATCATACCACTAGGTTCCACCTGACTGAGCAGCAGGCTTATAACAATCTTGGCAAAGTGCATAGCAGTCTCTTTTAAGAAAAACAGTATTTATTTGTAAAACCCAAGGTTTTCTGCAGATTTGTTTTTCCCAGGTCTGTTTGTCGCAAATCTCCACATTTCTCACCCCCCACCCCCCAGAGATTGCTACATGATGTGGGTTATTTATTTATTTATTTATTTATTTATTATTTGGATTTGTATGCTGCCCCTCTCCGAAGACTCGGGGCGGCTCACAACAAGTGAAACAAATCATAATAATCCAATTAATTAAAATATCTAAACATTTAAAAAAACCCATATACTAACAGACACACACACAAGCATACCATGTATAAATTAAACGTGCCAGGGGGAGATGTTTAATTTCCCCATGCCTGACGGCAAAGGTGGGTCTTAAGGAGTTTACGGAAGGCAGGAAGAGTAGGGGCAGTTCTAATCTCCGGGGGAGTTGGTTCCAGAGAGCCGGTGCCCCCACAGAGAAGGCTCTTCCCCTGGGGCCCGCCAACCGACATTGTTTAGTTGACGGGACCCGGAGAAGGCCCACTCTGTGGGACCTAATTGGTCGCTGGGATTCGTGCGGCAGGAGGCGGTCTCAGAGATATTCTGGTCCAATGCCATGAAGGGCTTTAAAGGTCATAACCAACACTTTGAATTGTGACCGGAAATTGATCGGCAGCCAATGCAGACTGCGGAGTGATGGTGAAACATGGGCATACCTAGGTAAGCCCATGACTGCTCTCGCAGCTGCATTCTGCACGATCTGAAGTTTCCGAACACTTTTCAAAGGTAGCCCCATGTAGAGAGCATTACAGTAGTCGAACCTCGAGGTGATGAGGGCATGAGTGACTGTGAGCAATGAGTCCCGGTCCAGATAGGGCCGCAACTGGTGCACCAGGCGAACCTGGGCAAACGCCCCCCTCGCCACAGCTGAGAGATGGTTTTCTAATGTGATCTGTGGATCGAGGAGGACGCCCAAGTTGCGGACCCTCTCTGAGGGGGTCAGTAATTCCCCCCCCAGGGTAATGGACGGACAGATGGGATTGTCCTTGGGAGGCAAAACCCACAGCCACTCCGTCTTATCCGGGTTGAGTTTGAGTCTGTTGACACCCATCCAGGCCCCAACAGCCTCCAGGTACCAGCACATCACTTCCACCGCTTCGTTGACTGGGCATGGGGTGGAGATGTAAAGCTGGGTATCATCGGCATATTGATGATACCTCACCCCATGTCCTTGGATGATCTCACCCAGCGGTTTCATGTAGATGTTAAATAGCAAGGGGGAGAGGACCGACCCCTGAGGCACCCCACAAGGAAGAGACCTCGGAGCCGACCTCTGACCCCCCACTAACACCGACTGTGACCGTCCAGAGAGGTAAGAGGAGAACCACTGGAGAACAGTGCCTCCCACCCCCAACCCCTCCAACCGGTGCAGAAGGATACCATGGTCGATGGTATCGAAAGCCGCTGAGAGATCAAGGAGCACCAGGACAGAGGATAAACCCCTGTCCCGGGCCCGCCAGAGATCATCCATCAATGCGACCCAAGCGGTTTCCGTGCTGTAACCGGGCCTGAAACCCGACTGCCGGGGACCTAGATAATCGGCTTCTTCCAAGGACCTCTGCAGCTGGAGTGCCACCACCTTCTCGACAACCTTCCCCATAAAGGGAAGGTTGGAGACTGGATGATAGTTATTAAGTACGGCTGGGTCCAGGGAAGGCTTCTTGAGAAGGGGGCGCACGAGCGCTTCTTTATAGAGTGTTGGAAAAACTCCCCTCCCCAAGGAAGCATTGGTAATCTCCTGGGCCCAGCTCCGTGTCACCTCCCTGCTGGCCGAGACCAACCAGGAGGGACACGGATCCAGTAGACAGGTGGCAGAACTCACAGCTCCAATGGCCTTGTCCACTTCATCAGGTGTCACCAGATCAAACTCTTTCCAGACAGGTGGACAAGTACATGCCCCAGTCACCTCGACTGACTCATTGTCAGTCGACTCTGTTTTACAATTGGAGTCGAGGTCGGCCCGGATCTGAGCGACTTTATCAGCGAAAAACGTGTTAAACTCCTCGGCACTACTCTGCAAGGGCTCCCCAACTCCCCCCTGGTTAAGAAGGGAGCGGGTCACCCTAAACAGAGCGGCCGGGTGGGATTCCACTGATGCAATCAAGGCGGCATGGTACGCGCATCTTGCTGCCTTGAGCACCACTTTGTAAGTCTTAATAAAAGCTCTTACAAGTGTTCGATCAGATTCAGACCTACTCTACCTCCATCGCTTCTCTAGACGTCTCTTTTGGAGTTTCAACTCCCGGAGCTCCTCGTTGAACCATGGGGCTCTACGGGGTCTAGCGCCACGGAGAGGTCACAAAGGCGCAATCCGGTCAAGAGCCTCTGCAGCAGCCGTGTTCCAGGCCTCTGCAAGAGACTCCGCTGAACTGTGGATGAGTGCCTCTGGAATAACCCCAAGCGCCGTCTGAGTCCTCTGGGTCCATCAGGTGTCTGGGGCAGAACATCTTAATTGGTTCCGCCTCCCTGCAGGGAAGGATTGGAGTCAGGAAGTCAAGCCGTAGTAGAAAATGGTCTGACCATGACAAAGGCAATGCTTCTAAGCCCCTTAGTCTCAGACCATTTCTCAATTGCTCGGAAAGGAATACCATGTCAGGTGCGTGCCCTCCCTCATGAGTCAGACCCTGTACTACTTGAGTCAGGTCCATGGCTGTCATGGTGGCCATGAACTCCTGTGCCAGCCCAGAGGTTTTGCCGAGTGACGGCAGGTTGAAATCCCCCAGGACAATGAGTCCGGGGAACTCCACCGCCAACCCAGCTACCTCCTCGAGTAGCACAGGCAGGGCTTTTGACACGCAGCTGGGAGGCAGGTACATGAGAAATAAGCCCACCTGAACCCCTAAGTCCAACTTCAGCAAGAGAGACTCGCAACCCGCAATTTCCGGAGCAATGAGTCCACGCAGGCAAAGGCTCTCCCTGGCTATAATAGCCACTCCTCCCCCCCTTCCCTGGGGTCGAGGTTGATGCCATATCTGAAACCCGGCTGGGCAAATTTCAGAGAGAGGAACACCTCCCTCCGGGCCCAGCCAGGTTTCAGTAATACAAGCCAGGTCGGCCTCCTCATCCAGGATCAGATCCCGGATGAGGAGAGCTTTATTTACCGCCGACCTGGCATTAAGCAGCAGCAACCTGAGTCCAGGGCCAGAGTTACACTCATCACCAGTACCCAAGATTGGGCTCACAGAGCCAGAACAAGGGACCGTTATTAAGCAACGGTCCCTCGTTCCCCTAGAACGGCTAGCTCTGTGGCCCCCGCCATATCTGCCTCTCCCCAGCAACACAGGGATATTCCGACCCTCTGCCACCCCAGAGATCGGTGCCCCTTCCTCTCCTGTCTCCCGAGCGTCAGGTTATGTTGCTGAAACAGATCTAACAGTGGTTTTTTTGGTGCAGGGCTCCTCAAACATAAACTGGGGTAATAGATATTCATTTCAGAACCACAAAACACTCACATAATTGTTGCAGAGAATTTAACCTATCCTTCCCCAGCACCTGTCTTCAAGCAAAGTTTTGATTCAGAGCACAAAGTTAGGCTACCATGATTTCTCACAGATCACAGTTCAAAAGTCTTAGTTTCAGGGACCTGATTTATGCATCATTTTTCTGATGGGAAGAATTCTACAGTGGTACCTCTACTTACTAACTTAATTCATTCCATGACCAGGTTCTAAAGTAGAAAAGTTTGTAAGAAGAAGCAATTTTTCCCATAGGAATCAATGCAAATAAAAACAAATAATGCGTGCGATTGGGGAAAACACAGGGAGAGTGGAGGCCCTGTTTCCGCCCAGCAGATTCCTAGAGAGGCCCCATGGAGGCTTCTCCTTGCCTATTCTGGCACTGTTTCCTCCCAGGAGATTCCTAGAGAGGCCCCATGGAGGCTTCTCCCTGCCTTTGCTGGTTAAAGTTTCGGAACTCAAGTTTGTAAGTGGAAAATGGTTTTTGAGAAGAGGCAAAATAATCTTGAACACATGGTTCTTATCTAGAAAAGTCCGTAAGTAGAGGCATTCTTAGGTAGAGGTACGGCTGTATTTGTTTGCCGTGATGCAGGAATAACAGGAGGGACCTCGGAGGTCTTCTAGTCCAACCTTCTGGCCAAGCAGGAAATTCCCATGACAGACAAACAGTTGTCCGGTCACTTCTTAAAAACATTCAGTATTGGAGGACCCACAATATTTGGAGGCAAGTAGCTCGATCGATTAAATGTTCTAATCACTTTGCAGTCATTTAAATGGCACCAGCGTTTTTCCCCTCTATTTCCCAAGACTTACACACACATTACTCTGCACCCTACATCACAATCAAAAACCTCATTTTCAGCTTTGCTGTTCTTGAAATGTATTGTTGTAAACATGTTTTTTCCCCCAACAGTGCTATTCACAGACCTCCATTGTCTCTACAGGTTGCAGAATGAAAATGACTTATTGATATTTTTCTCCAAAATTCTGAACTGATGGCAATGGCTATAAATACAGGTAGAAGCATGTTTTTATTTCTCACTCTCCACCTCTCTCTTTCTTTCTTTCTTTCTTTCTTTCTTTCCTTCCTTCCTTCCTCCCTTGTTCCCTCCCTCCCTCTCTCCCTCCCTCCTTCCTTCCTTCCTCCCTCCCTTGTTCCCTCCCTCCCTCTCTCCCTCCCTCCTTCCTTCCTTCTTTCCTTGTTCCCTCCCTCCCTCTCCCTCCTTCCTTCCTTCCTTCTTTCCTTCCTTGTTCCCTCCCTCCCTCTCTCCTTCCTTCCTTCCTTCTTTACTCCCCCTCCCCCCAGGATTTCACTGGCTTCCTCAAATTGTTTCTGTAAATAAATTTATTCTAGATTTTACAGAAGAAAAATGCAAAATACATACAAACCGGGGTGGGCAAAAGGCAGGACGGGGTAGAACACAGTTCCACTGGCGGAAATCTTCTATGTTTCTATGTTTCTAAATGAAGATGTGTGCGCAGCTCCAGCTGATCAGCAGCTGTTACTTCCTAGATTACTGGTCTCGGCTCTCCTCTCCTTTTTCCCCTGCTGCTGCTGCTGCTGCTGTGTCTTGTTTTTTTCCTCTTTCCTCCTTCCTGGCCTCAGACAAGCTTCCCTCTCTCCTTCCTGGCTTCCCTCCAGCCTCCTGCGGCCACCTCCCACCTGAGGGGCAAGCAGAAGACGTGGGTGGAAGTGGAGCTGGCAGCATTTATGCTTCAGGCTGCACCCGTTTGCCTAGCTAACAGTTCACTTGAACGATGATGATTGTTCAAGCCACTCTCACCTGGTCACATGGCCGACAAGCCACTCCTACCCCCATTAAGCCACACCCACAAAATAAGCCACACCCACAGTGTGGCAGTAAAAATTTTGACTGCCCATTACTGCATACAGAGGTATGTAAACCTGCCATATAGCTCCTAGCGACCAATCACAGTGCCCAATCAGACCACAGGGTTGGCCTTCTCCAGGTCCCATTGACTAAGCAGTGTTGGCTGGTGGGGCCGCAGGGGAAGGCCTTTTCTGTGGTGGCTCCAGCCCTCTGGAACCAACTATCCCCCAAGATCTGTACTGCCCCACCTATTGGCTTTCTGGAAGGCCTTGAAAACTTTGTTTTGGCAGCAGGCCTGGGGGCTGTGAGCAATTGACACCATCTGTTCCAACCCCAAAAAGATAAGATATGATATGATGTGCATGATATGGTATGACTCCATTAATGGTGATGTTAAATTATTTTATACTGTTTTATATTATTTCATTGTGGTAACCCACCCAGAGTCCTTCAGGATTGGGTGGCATACAAATTTAATAAATGAATGAATGACTGAATTAATTAATTAATTGTACGGATATATTTAGATACTCAGCAGCAGGATAGGACTTGTCCAGATACCAGGATTTATAGTGTAGCAATTCAGGAACCAGATAAATAACGAAGACACTTTCGCAGAAAAACAGTAGAAAACAGTTTTACTCTTCAGTGCTAGCAAAATATCTTCTTTCTTAGTCTTCTATTTACAGGAACAAACTTTACTTTAGCAATATATAAAGCTTACTTACATATGGATACTAAACCAATCCAGGTTTCTAAATATCAACATTACAGCTCTAATCTAATATTCAGCTGACTAATAACCATCTAAAACAAAACACCACACCCATTGTAAAGGTGCTTTTCATTTTATAATGCTCTGGCCCAATCAGGTTGCAATTTACTACCTATGGCTCAGCATCCATTACTGTTTAACATGCTTACAACTTTCTTTTACCTTATATGGCAACATAATGGAATATCACCTAGGATTGAGCTAATCCTTGACATAAATAAGACTCCAGATGTTGGAGTCATGGATAGCCTGCTCAAATCTGCTTGGCTCCTCTGAAGACATTCTCTCAAATTGATTTACTGAAGGTCCTCAACTCAAATTGTGTGTCCTACAATGCCTTGAATTGAAGAATCCTAAATGGCACAATTCAGTTCAGCTTTGATCTCGTGAATGTGACTTTTCTTTCTTTTTTAAAAGACAGGATTCTGAACAGGCAGGAAAATTCTTGTGGAGAATTGATGAGGTTGAGGTTCCTCAATTTGGAAACTGAAGATCCATCCCTAGTTCAAGGCAGGGTCAACCTATCCTCCAAAATACTAGAGGACAGGACAAAAAGTAACAGATGAAACCTTTAAAGGCAAATATTTGTAGTTCAAGGTTGAAACGAAAATCCTATCTGAGCTACTTTTCTTGATTATTTTTATTTTCTTTTACAGTTTTTACTTTGCTAAAAATTTCTTCAATAAAAATTGTTTAGAAAAAGAAATACGATGAATTCAGGTAAGGGAATACTTCCTACCTAGTTGGTTTGGCTTAGAAAGTGTCCAATTATGTATCAAATCAACATGTCCAAATCATACGTTAAAACAATTGGGATAAAAATGCAAAAACATAAAAATTCAGCAACATTGCAGAACCAAAATCTTTATTTTCTCTTACTTCCACTTGAGGTTTGCTTTATATATAACCTACATATATTTGCTTTATTATAACCTACATATATTTGCTTTATTATAACCTACATATATTTTACCAAGCTTTTGGCCTTATTAAATTCTACAAGATTACTTGCAATTGAGTGAAAATTTCCTGCTGTGTCTGTTAACAATAGCAACATTTTTTGTCATGAACACATTAGATTGTTTGCTTGCTTCCTTTTATTTCTAACCATCTTAATCTTTATCAGGTCAAATAATACCATAGAACATGAATTCTTTTCATTTCTTTTTCACCCGTTCTCACAAGATTCTTTCCAGCTTTTAACAAAATACTTTTGTAAATTCAATAAAGAAAATTATCCAGGTCATTCTATTAGTTCATTTGCAATTACATTTTGATTTTTAAAGCATCAACCAATCTCTTTTGTATGCCTAATAAAACACCCTTTTCTATATTATTCTTGTAGCCTGTCCTTTGTAGATCTACTTTCAGTATCTGGTCTCTCTGTCTTATCACATAAACCTGTTCCTTTTCTGTCATTGGTATTAATTCCTGATTAATTCTTGGTTCTGTTTTTCAGAGGTATTCTTCAGTATTTCAGTAATATTTATGGATCATTCCCTGTAGCTGCTAACCAACATTGTGTATTATTCTCCATTAATAAAAATCTTTCATTACCTTTTGAAATTGTTCATCTTTCTATTGTCATAGGCAAAATTTCAAACAAGTCGATTTTCTCAAAGGGGAGAATTCTTTACATTGCATTGCAAAAATCACATTTTCATTTTATCAGGAATATTAAATATTTTATACCTTTTTGAAATCAAAGGCTTCACTAACTTTTTGCTGCTTATTTCATTTTTTTTAAAAGTCCATTAGCTGCTTAATAATAATAATAATAATAATAATAATAATAATAATAATAATAATAATAATAATAATAATAATAATAGAGTTGGAAGGGATCTTGGAGGTCATCTACTCCAACCCCCTGTTTAGGCAAGAAAAGATAATTCCTTGTGTATTTTTCATGGGTGGAATTCAGCCGGTTCAGACCGGTTCGGGCAAACTAGATGTTAATTTTAATCTGGTTTGCCGAACTGGTTATTCCAAGGACTAGATGACCCCACCCACCCTGCTCCGCCCCTCCTAGGAGTCTCCATGCAGCCTGTCTTGGATGCCAGGTAAGTGCATGGAGGCAAGGGCTGCTACTTACTGACACTATGGATGTGCTTCCCATGGAGCTCTGCATCCCCACCATATACATGTGCACGTCCGAGAGAGATTTTGCTTCTGCGCATGTGCAAGAAGCATGTTTTCGTGAAGCAATGTGTGTTTGAGAGAGATTTCTGTGATGTTTTTTGCTTCCATGAATGTGCAGAACCCAAATCTCGCTTGGAGATATGCGCACACCAGGGACATGGAACATTTTTGCTACCAGAGCTATGGTATTAATTATTTATTTATTCATTCATTCATTCATTCATTCATTCATTTATTTATTTATTTGATTTGTATGCCGCCCCTCTCCGCAGACTCGAGGCGGCTAACAACAGCAATAAAACAGCATATAATAATAATCCAATACTAAAACAGTTAAAAACCCTTATTTATAAAACCAAACATACATACAGACATACCATCCATAAAATTGTAAAGGCCTAGGGGGAAAGAGTATCTCAATTCCCCCATGCCTGGTGGCAGAGGTGGGTTTTAAGCAGCTTACGAAAGGCAAGGAGGGTGGGGGCAATTCTAATCTCTGGGGGGAGTTGGTTCTAGAGGGCCGGGGCCACCACAGAGAAGGCTCTTCCCCTGGGTCCCGCCAAGTGACATTGTTTAGTTGACGGGACCTGGACAAGACCCACTCTGTGGGACCTAACTGGTCGCTGGGATTTGTGCAGCAGAAAGCGGTCCCTGAGATAAACTAAACTAAACTAAACTAAACTATAATTGGTATGGTCCATTCCAGTAGCAACCTGCTACTGGTTCAGGGTCCACTCTGCAGAGCAGAGGCTCTATGAGAGAAAAAAATGAGCCTACCAGAAGTCCAGAAACAGTCCTGTTTTTGGCCTCTGGAGGACCTCTGGAGCCTGGGAGAGACTATTTTCACCTTTTCAGAGGCTCAATGAAAGCCTCTGAAGTCTGGAGAAGGTGAAATACAGGCCTACCAGAAGAACAAAAGGGACCCATTTCCAGCCTCTGGTGCCCATGGGAAGCCCACCTGGAGGCTCGAGGAAAGCCTCCATAGCCTGAGGAGGGCAAAAATGGCCTACTCCCACACTGTGGTGCAGGAGGCTGAGTAGGCCATGCCCCCATGGCCACGGCCACCCAGCAACTGGGCAGAGAACCAGTTGCTCATTTTTTTCTCAATCCCATCCCTGGTATTTTTGTCCTTAAAAATATCACCTTTAAAATTAGTGCCTAATTGGAAAGGGGAAGATATCCCCCAAAAAGAAGATGTAGTTAAAAAAAATTGGACTGTGCAGAAATGGATATGATGACAAGAAGGCTGAATGATCAAGAAGAATCTGACTTTTATAGTATTTGGGATAAAGTTTATACATGGATAGATAAGAATAAAGTTGAAAATAAGGTAATGAAAACCGTAGGAATATAATCAAATGTTATTGATATTTTTTGTTGTTGCTATTGTTGTTGGTTTTTCTTTTTTATCAATTTAACCTTATGTTTATTAAAATATGTAAACAAAATTCTTCTTTTCAATTAGAATATTAGTTTGACTTAAAGATTTAAGCTTTTATCCTTTTTTCTGTATTAAAAATTGACTTCAAGAAAAGAGGGGCAATCGTAACCCCTACTATGTGTTTAAATGTTTGTAAGTTTGTATGTCTTTTTATTGAAAATTAATAAAGTTTTCGGAAAAAAATAGTGCCTACCTAAGTACTTCTATTGCCTCGATTAAAAATTGGGGAATATTCACCCATCAGCTGTCATTTTTCACACGTTTCATCATCACCATGTGAAACATTTATTTTATTTTATTTTATTTTATTGCTTCCCTTAGAGTGAGGTTGTTTTAGCCTATCTTGGCAGATGGCACGGTGCGGAATGTGACTTGGCTTGTCATTTTCCATTAACCTGTTGTAATCCTTAGGCACATTTCCCTGTTCCTGGAGGAAGAAATAGTGATTCCAAACACAACAGGGATATGGCCAGGTTTTCTCTCAAATTGGCACCGATGAAAGCCAAAAAAAAAGGGAATGTGTGCTGCAGTGTTAGCATTTTTCAGAATTGCTTTGCTGTTGAAATAATACAAGATTCTCCCATTTATTTGGAGCGCATGGAAACGGATTGTCTGCGTCACGCCTCCGATTTGCCATATTAAGAACCATATATTTGAACGATAGATAGATGGTAACAGAGGATGAACTCATGTTTCAACCGAATTATTTTTCTTGCATTTTCTCCTGTAACAGCTATTTTTGAAAAGGTGTGAGACTCTTCTTCCATCGTAAAAGAACTCCTAAAAATCACAGCTTCTCTGCCAGAGACATTTAGTGGGGAAAGGTAAGCTGCTCCCAAGGATTAAAGGACCATCCAAGTTTGTGTTTTAAATAGCGTTAATTGGATTGCTGTGGCTGAAAAGCTGGATCGCTGTGGCTAAAAGCTCTTCTTCTGTGTAGTCTAATGGCTTTAGGGAAGCGGAACCTGAAAACCTTGTAAAGTGACCATATATTGAGTTGCAATCTGACAATCTCATTCACACACATACACACACTTACCAGCTACTCTGTGCAGCTTTTATTGTCTTTTTTTCCCCCTGTGAACACACTGGCACGCATCAAAAAATGAAATTGTGATGCCTTTTTTTCAAAAGAAAATAAACACACACACACATATACATATCACACACATACACAAGATTCTGAACATAAAATATCCTTGTCATTACTTCTGATTTTTCACTTAACAATCATGTTACAAACTTCACAATTTCAATTAGCAACTGTGGTAAGAAAGGTCTCACCTAGCAACAGATATGTTGGGCTCAGTTGTGGTTTTAACCTTGCTGTTCAGTTCAAGAAAACTCCCTAATCTTATGTTCCCGGGTCTATTTGACCCGGACTGCAATTTGATCATTTTAGGTACTTATATTTGGTCTTTTTGAAAGCTTTTTTCATCTGGAAACAAGTTTGAACATTTCTGCACACAATGGAATGAAAATTGAACTGAAAAAATTAAGCCTTATTGGTTTATTTTGCACATAAATGTGCCTCCCCCCTGTGTTTGTGGATTTTTTTTAAGGTTTATAAGGCCGGGGGGTGGCCCTTTTGTGGCAAAAATAAACCAATAAGAATAATTTTTTTTCAGTTCATTTCTATTTTTCTTATGTTCAGGATTGTTCAATTTAGTATATCAAAACTTTTGGGGGGAAATTCCTTAGAGATTTGTAGCCTAAAAAATGTATAAATTGAAAAGGAATTCAGAAAACATGGGGGGAGGGGCTTTTTGATAAAAATAAAAACATAAGCCTCAATTTTTTCAGTTCAATTTTCATATCATTATGTTCATAAATGTTCAAACTAGTTTTCCAGTTGAAAAAGTTTTCAAAAAGATCAAATTCAAGTACCTAAAAAAATTCTTTTTGGTCCGGTCATATACGAACAGAAACAGACTTGAAGTGTTGATTTTTTTTTGCCCAGAAAAGAATTAGCCACCACCCCAAAAATATTGTTTTGATGATCAGCAATGTTAAATTGAGTAAATGAATACATAAGATATTAAAAAATATTTTGGATTTGAAGCTTGCGTAAATATAAAGTGAAAATGTTTGCAAGCAGCCAAGGGGTGGCGGGGCTTATTTATGATTGTAAACAACCAATAAGAAACATTTCTTTCAGTTCATTTATATTTTTCTTATATTCAGAAATGTTCAAACTACCAATCCCACACCAACTTTAGTAAAATTGAACACATTTTGCAAGCAAAACTATCCATAAATTGAAAATTATTTCACAAATCCCTGAAATGATGAAAAGTCATGAAATTTCAAGTTTCAGATATGCAGGGAAAATTTTTTACAGGGACTCAAACTCAAACTTGGCTTCGGGTCACATACGACCCGAACTGAACAGCAAGGTTAAGCCAGGGCTGTTAATTCAATTCAAATCAATTCAATTCAATTCAATGTATGCCGCCCCTCTCCGAAGACTCGGGGTGGTTAAGGAGTGTGCAGAACTCTTGAGTTATCAAGTTCATGCACAGAGGAAAATGTGGTATTCCAGCAGATATCCAGGTGATATGAGCAGTTATTCAGTCATTAAAGACAGATACATTAAAGTGTATACAATAGTCTTTACTTTAGAAATAGTACAGTCAAGACTGATTCAAATCAGTCAATATTTCTCAATACAATAACATGATTACAAGCCTGTCTGTCTTACATGTCAGACATACATTACAAGTTACAAATATATTAAACTATAATAGAACACACAGAGCTTACTACATCAGTCACAGTGAATCAGCAGAAAGAACAGAGATGGAGAGAAAATCATGCTTTCTGGCTCCCTCTTATGGCAATTTGCAACACTACTTCTTAAAGCTACAGCACTTCAATACATACAGTCATTGATTGTTAGATTGTTTATATATTGCTAACCCAACTGTTGTAGAGTACTAACAAAGGTCTGCCCCAGGGTTGAAATTTTTCCCTATCAGTTTTGTGGGCACAGCTTGCTGGGTGTGGTGTGGCTTGGTGCATATGGCTTGGTGGGCATGGCAGAGGAAGTATATTGCAAAATTGCCATTCCCACCCCACTCTGGGGTGAGCCAGATGCATTTACCAATTCTCTGAACTATTCAAAATTTCTGCTACTGGTTCTCCAGAACCGGTCAGAACCTGCTGAATTTCACCCTTGGTCTGCCTATGTTATAGTTATAGTTTATTAGATTTGTATGCTGCCCCTCTCCAAAGACTATGTTGCAGTCTACAGCATCAATCCATCCATCCATCTACCCATCCATCCATCCATCCATCCATCAATCTTTCATTCTTACCATCAAAGGCCAGCATAACCTCACAAGGATGGATCTACTCTTTTGCAGTAGCTTATAATGCAGGTGTTGTTTCTGGAGAAGACAATCACAAAAGAGAAGAGATGGGGTTCAAATGCAAAGATCACCCGAAATGAAATTTAGGTCTGAAATAAAAATCCATGTAGTGCAATCCTACGGAAATTTAGTTTAGTTTAGTTTAGTTTAGTTTAGTTTAGTTTAGTTTAGTTCAGTTCAGTTCAGTTCAGTTCAGTTCAGTTCAGTTCAGGTTTAGTTTAGTTTAGTTTAGTTTAGTTTAGTTTAGTTCAGTTCAGTTCAGTTCAGTTCAGTTCAGGTTTATTTTATTTTATTTTATTTTATTTTATTTTATTTTATTTTATTTTATTTTATTTTATTTTATTTTAGTTTATTTTAGTTTATTTTAGTTTAGTTTAGTTTAGTTTAGTTCAGTTCAGTTCAGTTCAGTTCAGTTCAGTTCAGGTTTAGTTTAGTTTAGTTCAGTTCAGTTCAGTTCAGTTCAGTTCAGTTCAGGTTTAGTTTAGTTTAGTTTAGTTTAGTTTAGTTTAGTTTAGTTTAGTTTAGTTTAGTTTAGTTTAGTTTAGTTTAGGTTAGGTTAGTTTCGTTTCATTTCGTTTCGTTTCATTCATTAGTGTTTTGGACCATCCAACACCTTGTGGACTCTGGGCGCAGTACAGCAATAATAATATAGTATAAAACAATATAAACAGTGATAAACGTGATAAAAATAGTAGCAATATAAAACAATTAAAGGACCCCAAGATAAAACAATCATTCAGCAAGCATTCATTTATTCTGAAGCCAACTACACAGAAGTCAATGAGAGCCATTGAAATATTCAGAGGGCTGGGATCTCATGTAATCTCATTTCATGTCATTCTGCAGGATGATGGAGTTCTCCTAGGTCTCATCTCTTGGGTTTTTTTCTTTCCTCATTTTCTTTTCCAAGATGGAATTTCATGCTTGGCCTACAGTTCTCAACAGGTGCCTTAAAAGTCTTGTGGAACTAATGTGCAAGAACTGCATGAATCGAAGGCTTGGCTCCCAGCTTAAAGAGGCAGCGCTCGCCGCCTGTTCTTCATGCTGTCAATGTAAACATTGCATCGCTTGCCTTTTTTTCCCCCAACTACCAATGAGCTGGCACATATGCCACTAATGTTGGAAGAAAAAAAAAGATAATTGTGAAGGAAATTACCCCCCCCCAACTCCTCCCATACATACAGACATCATCCTTCTCAGCATTAAACACCAATCATTGTTAAGATCAAGAAATAGTATCTGTTGCTCATCAGCGGTGGGGGAGGAATGCTCCTACTTTTCTGAAAGATGAGACTTCTCAAACTATGGGTAGTTAAGATGCTTAACCTGAGAAATGGAGAAATTCAATTCAATATTTGTATCTGTTTACATGTATTAAAAATATTGAATAAACTACTTCAATATCTGTGTTTGTTACTTCTCTGTCTTTCATTCTCTCCCTCTCTCTTTGTATGTGTCTGTCTCTCTGTCTTTCTCTCTCTCTCTCTCTCTCTCTCTCTCTCTCTCTCTCTCTCTCTCTATATATATATATATATATATATATATATATATATATATATATTTCTCTCCTTCTGTTCTCTCTCTCTGTCTTTCTCTCTCTCTCTCTCTATTTTTCTCTCTCTGTTCTTTCTCTCTCTCTCTGCCTCTGCCCTGCCTCTCTCTCTGTGTTCTCTCTCTCTCTTTCTCTCTCTGTCACTATCTCTGCCTCGCTCTCTCTTAGGCTTAGATGCTAAAGAAGAATGAATTTATGGGTAGAAGGGAATATTTGTAGTTGGCCTTCTCCAGGTCCCATCGACTAAACAATGTCGTATGGCGGGTCCCAGGGGAAGAGCCTTCTCTGTGGTGGCCCCGATTCTCTGGAACCATCTCCCCCCGGAGATTAGAACTGCCCCCACCCTCCTTGCCTTCCGTGAACTCCTTAAAACTCACCTCTGCCATCAGGCATGGGGGAATTGAGGCATTCCCCCCCTTCCCCCAGGCCTATACAATTTATGTATGGTATGTCTGTGTGTATGTCTGTTTTAATAATGGGGTTTTTTTAATGTTTTTTAAATTTATTAGATTTGTTGTGAATTGTTCTATTTTATGTTGTGAGCCACCCTGAGTCTACGGAGAGGGGCGGCATACAAATCTAATAAGTAAGTAAGTAAGTAAGTAAGTAAGTAAGTAAATTATTGGCCTCCTTCTCCATTTGTAAATTGGATATCCAGTTATACAGAGTTCAGGATTTCCATAAACCTGGTTTTATCCTGTTGATTGATGATGGTGAATGTGTCATCGACACAACGTGGCCAAAATTTGGGTTTGTATGTTTTCATTGCTTCTTGCTCTAACCGCTGGAGAACCGCCTCTGCAATAACCCCCGAGATTGGTGATTTTACACTCTGACAAAGTCAGCAGAGGCTGATGAAAGCTTAATAGTTTTAAATACATTTGTAAACGTTCCAGAGAATATATAGTCTTGCCAAAAGTGTCATATAACTTTCAAAATTTATGACAACTCTATAAACAAACAAACAAACAAACAAACTGTGGGGACCTTGGTGCACTCTGAGGTTGATAACATCTTCAGAGCTACAGCCTTCAAGCACTGATGATAACAGAACAAGTGAGTTGGAAGGCACCTTGGAGATCTTCTAGTCTAGCCCCCTGCTTAAACAGGATATGCTATACCCATAATGGTGAACCTATGGCACACGTGCCACAGGTGGCACACAGAGCCATATTGGAGGGCACACAAGACTTTTGTCCTGTATCAGCTCCAGCACGCATGCGCATGCTGGCCAGCTGATTTTCAGCCTTGGGAAAGGACATTTCTCCCTCCAAATGCTTCAGGGAAGCTTCCCCGAAGCCCCAGAAGCAAAAAAAATAATGCAGAGCGGACAAACCGGAAGTTCAGAAAAATGCAAATCTTGTTGCCCCTGGAGGGCAAAAAAACAGCACAATGGGCAAACCGGAAGTGCATTTTCCAAACTTCTGATTTGCCCGTTGTGCTGTTTTTTGCACTCCGGAGCTTCAGGAACCTTCCCTGAACCCTCTGGAGTGCAAAAAAAACCAGCACAACCGCAAACTGGAAGTGTGTTTTCCCAAACTTCCAGTTTGCCTGTTTGGGCATTTTTTTTCACCTACCAGGCTTCAGAATGGCCTATGCACATGTGTAGGGAGCAGTGTGTGTGTGGGGGGTGCATATGCATGGGGGGGAGAGAAGGGGTGTGAACACATGCACGCATGCTAGCACATCCACACACACCAGAAAAGGTTCACCATCACTGTTCAATACCATTTCTGACAAATGGTTGCTCAATCTCTTCTTTAAAGCCTCCAGTGATGGATCACTCACAACTTTTGAAAGCAGGCTGTTCCATTGGTTAATTGTTCGAAACATCAGAAAATTTCATCTGAATTCTGTTTTGCCGGCGTGTTTCAACTGCCCATAATTACAGGTTAATTAGTCCAGGAAGACACACACCACACAATGAAAGGAAAACCCAAAGGTTTTTATAAACAGAAAAACAGAAACAGCTCCCTTTTTAACTGTCAAAGGGATTTTCTGGTACATAGAAGGCACAGGTTAAATGCAATCCAATTGCTCACCCAATAACTGGGAAATTGAGTGCAATTCTAAAGTCCAGAGAGTCCACACACAATCATGAACAGCACAAAAACCACGATCTTGACAAAACAATGAATCAGATAAACTGCCATGAGGCTAAACACCAAGATGCACTTTTATCTGTAGCACTAATTACAGCAGCCCCACCCAACCACAGGTGGCTTCATTTTCTCTTGTAATAATCCTTCAGTTGTTGTCTCCTATGTATCACTCTACGCATGCGTGGATGTGCCATTAATTCTTGTTCAGAATCCAGGGATGATACAGATGATTGATCTCCTCCTGGGCTGTCTGCCAAACTCCCTTCTTCCCTGTCACTCATGCTTCCTTGGTCAGAGGAGGCTTCGTCGGCAGATTCCATTGGGAGCAAAATAGGCCTGCAGCAGGTGGATGTTTCCCCCACATCCACCTGCACATTCCTTGGGGCAGGAGCTGGGCCAGAGCTAACCACAACAAATTCTAGCTTGGTTCTCTTATTCCCTTGATTAGTTTCCATCCATTGCTTCTTGTCCTGCCTTCAGGCGCTTTTGAGAATAGGTTGACCCTCTCTTCTTTGTGGCAGCGCCTCAAAGACTGGGACACTCAAAGACTGGATCTGGGGTGACGCAGCAGGTAGAGTGCAGTACTGCAGGTCACTGAAGCTGACTTTAGACCTGTAGGTCAGCGGTTCAGATCTCATCACTGGCTCAAGGTTGACTCGGCCTTCCATTCTTCAGAGGTGAGTAAAATGAGGACCCGGATTGTGGGGGCAATATGCTGGCTCTGTTAAAAAGTGCTATTGCTAACATGTTGTAAGCCATCCTGAGTCTAAGGAGAAGGGTGGCATAAAAAATTGAATAAATAATTACATAGAGATAGATAGATAGATAGATAGATAGATAGATAGATAGATAGATAGATAGATAGATTTGGCGGGACCCAGGAGAAGAGCCTTCTCTGTGGCAGCCCCGACCCTCTGGAACCAGCTCCCCCCGGAGATTAGAACTGCCCCCACCCTCCTTGCCTTTCGTAAAGTTCTTAAGACCCATCTCTGCCGTCAGACACGGGGGAACTGAGACATCTCCCCTGGGCCTATACAGTTTATACATGGTATGTTTGTGTGTATGCTTGCTTTTAATAATGGGTTTTTTTAGTGTTTTTTAAATTATTAGATTTGTTCTTACATTGTCTTTGTTATTGTTGTGAGCCATCCCGAGTCTACGGAGAGGGGCCACATACAAATCTAATTAATTAATTAATAATAATAATAATAATAATAATAATAATAATAATAATAGACAGACAGACAGACAGACAGACAGACAGACAGACAGACAGACAGACAGACAGACAGACACTGCTATCATATCCCCCCCACAGACATTCTTTTCTCTAGACCAATGATGGCAAACCTTTTTTTCCTCAGGTGCTGAAAGAGCATGTGGATGTGCTATCACACACGTGCGAGTACCCACACCCGTAGCTGGGGAGGGCAAAAACAGTTTCCTCCACCCACCCACCCCCAGAGGCCCTCTGGAAGCCGGAAATCCCCTGTTTCCCAAGTTCTGGTGGGCCCAGTAGCAGGGGTGGGCTACTGCCAGAATGGGGGGGGGAGGGCAATGGGGTAGCAAAAATGGAGCTCCATCCCAGAGCACCTAATTTGCACTGAAAGATGTTGAAAGAAAATGCAGGGTGTCCTGCATTGGGTGCTCTGGGAGGGGGGCTCCATTTTTGCTACCCCACTGCATTCCCCCCTCATCCTGGTAGTAGCCCACCCCTGTCTATATGCCCTTATTTGCATTCGTGATTGCAGGTATCTTTTTGTGTCCTGGCAAATTAGAAACAGCAGAGGATGGGTGCAGTTTGCAGAAACAAAGCAACCTGCTCAGTTTAATCACCCCAAGCATTAAGTCACTATTTTATTTTATTTATTTTATTTATTTATTTTGTCCAATACACAATGAGGGTTTTAGTGGGTCTATATCTATATACACATAGTAAAATACATGATGAAGGTTATAGAGGAGATACTCATAGTAAAATATATCTAAGAAAGAATAGAAAAGAAGATATAGTAATAGAACATATCAATGAAAGAATAGAAGAAGAGATATAGGAATAGAAGAAAGGCATAGGAGATATAGGAGAGCAATAGGACAGGGGACGGAAGGCACTCTAGTGCACTTATTTTTTATTATTTTTTATTAGCAGCTATATAAAAGGCCCTTTGAATTTTTTTTTAAAATGCAAGGCAGCTCTTTACAAAGTGTCAGTACAGCAATATTCTAGCTGACCTACATTCGAGAGATTATTTTTATGTTGTGTCGTTTCTCTCCTAATGGTTTACAAAACACACTCAGGCAATAGACGTAGAAAATTAGTACCCAGCATTTCCTTTCCAGGGCCAGAGAGAAAGGCCTCCCGTCCTTGAAGATATTATTCTGATCCGATGCCCACAGGCTATCAGAGCAGAAAGAATTTCGGGGAGCTCCATTCCTAGCCGATGACAGAGTTTTAGATAGGAGAAACATACAATTTTCTGCCTTGTGAGTTCCCAGGGTTTCACATTATCCCACTTCGCCACAGGGTGGGACCTTCTATTGGAACTGAAATTCCTTGAAGAAATGAAATGCCAGCAAGGGTACAGGCTGGTAGGATCTCTCTCTCTCTCTCTCTCCCCTCTCTCTCTCTCTCTCCCTCTCTCTGTCTCTCTGTCTCTCTCTGTCTCTGTCTCTGTCTCTCTCTCTTTCTCTCTGTCTCTCTGTCTCTCTCTCTGTCTCTCTCTCTCTGTCTCTCTCTGTCTCTCTGTCTCTCTGTCTCTCTGTCTCTCTCTCTGTCTCTGTCTCTCTGTCTCTCTCTCTCTCTGTCTCTCTGTCTCTCTCTCTGTCTCTCTCTCTCTGTCTCTCTGTCTCTCTCTCTGTGTCTCTCTCTGTCTCTCTGTCTCTCTGTCTCTCTCTCTGTCTCTGTCTCTCTGTCTCTCTCTCTCTCTGTCTCTCTGTCTCTCTCTCTGTCTCTCTCTCTCTGTCTCTCTGTCTCTCTCTCTCTCTGTCTCTCTGTCTCTCTCTCTGTCTCTCTCTCTCTCTCTCTGTCTCTCTGTCTCTCTCTCTCTGTCTCTCTCTCTCTCTCTGTCTCTCTGTCTCTCTCTCTGTCTCTCTCTCTCTGTCTCTCTCTCTCTCTCTCTCTCTCTCTCTCTCTCTCTCTCTGTCTCTCTGTCTCTCTCTCTCTATCTCTCTCTATCTCTCTCTGTCTCTCTGTCTCTCTCTCTCTGTCTCTCTGTCTCTCTCTCTGTCTCTCTCTCTCTGTCTCTCTGTCTCTCTCTCTCTCTCTCTCTCTGTCTCTCTCTCTGTCTGTCTCTCTCTCTCTCTGTCTCTCTGCCTCTCTCTCTCTGTCTCTCTCTCTCTCTCTCTGTCTCTCTGTCTCTGTCTCTGCCTCTCACTCAGCTTTCTACAGATTCATTGAGTGAATTGGGTAGCCAAATAAATTTTCTTAATAATAAGTAATAAATACATATATGCAGTAACAACAACAACAACAACAACAGTCTTTGTAGGATATCAATAGAATGCTAAATATACAATGGACAATCACTAAGGAAATGGCAGTACTAGTTAAAAGCAATGCAATGGGAGAATTTAGAGAAATAAAACAAGCAGCAATAGAAAGCGCTCAGGCAGTACAGTGATCCCCCGATCGTTGCGAGGGTTCCGTTCCAGCCCCCCCCCGCAACAAGCGGGTTTTCGCGAAGTAGCGCTGCGGAAGTAAAAACACCATCTGCGCATGCGCAGATAGTGTTTTTACTTCCGCAGCGCTAGCGAGGAGCCAAAGATTGGGGGCGGCGCGGCTGTTTTAAAACATCGCCGCCGGCATGGGGGGCTTCCTAGCAGCCCCCCAAACCCAGGTTGGGGGTCCGGGGGGTGCTGGCAAGCCCCCCATGCCGGCGGCGACGTTTTAAAACAGCCGCGCCGCCCCCAATCTTCGGCTCCTCGCTAGCGGGCAGGCAGGCGGCGGACAAGCCGTTCGCTGGCGCTCGCTCTCGCCGCTTTCCAGCTGAGTCCTGAAGCGAATTCACTTCAGGACTCAGCTGGGAAGCGGCGAGAATGAACGGCGTGGGTGGGCGAAGGGCGGGCGGCAGCGAGGAGTTTGTGTGGGCGGTGGGGAAACTCCTTGCTGATGCCCGCCGCTCGCCCTCCCGCCAGCAAGAGGGGGAAGACCCAGGGAAGCCGCCCAGCAGCTGATCTGCCCGGCGCTATCTACGCATGCGTGCCCATAGAAAAAAGGGCACGCATGCGCAGATGGTGTTTTGACTTCCGGGTTGAAAAATCGCAAATTAGCCTGTTCGCAATGGTCGGGGACGCAATAACCGGGGGATCACTGTAATAGTTTTGGGTTGGAAGGATGCGACAAAATGGACAATGCAAAATTGGTATAGGTACATGGTGGACCATATTCAATTTGAAATTATGGATAAAAGGATAAATTCGGATAATGAAACTGAGTTGGGACAACTGATGGGATGGTGGGACAAGGTAAGACGATATATGACGAGCAGAATCCGAGACCAAGCTACAAGAAATAAATTGGAATCACTCTATAATATGTAAATAAATATATTGCTCTTGGGTCAAGTGGATTATATAAGAAACACCCCCGATTTGGTGGTGGGGTATGTGTGTGTGTTGGGGTGGTGGGCACTGTTTTATGTTGTGTGTATATTAAACTTGTTAAAAATTAATAAAAATATTTTTTTTTAAAAAAGAGGCAAGTTGTTCCACTGATTAATTGTTCTAACTGTCAGGAAATTTCAATTTACTTCTAAATTACTTCGCTCCTTGTTGTTATTGTTGAATGATAGTCAGCCCTGGCAGATGTTTCTCTTTGAGCAATCCACAGTCCAAAATGTAGTCATGCGAGTGGTATTGGGCCTCGCGAGGCATGCCCATATCTCAACATCACTCTGCGGTCTGCATTGGCTGCCCATCAGTTTCTGGACGCAAATCAAAGTGTTGGTTATGACCTATAAAGCCAAACATGGCATAGGACCAGATTATTTCCAAGACCACCTTCTGCCGCACGAATCCCAGGGTCCGGTTAGGTCCCACAGAGTGGGTCTTCTCAGGGTCCCATCAGCCAGACAATGCTGGCTGGCAGGGCCTAGAGGAAGAGCCTTCTCTGTGTGGGGGTGTGTGGACCCCCAGAGATTCGCACTGCCCCCACCCTCCTTTCTTTCAGAAAAAGCTTGAAAACTCATCTTTGCCACCAGACCTGGGGCCACTAGATCTCTCTGCCTGACCAACGAGTGTGTTTAGAGTGACCTATTGAGTGAATGATAAATTGAATGTTTTGTTTAAGTTTTTAGGATCTTTTTAAGTCTTTTAATTGTAATTAATTGGATCAAATTGTTTTACTATGTATTCTATGTTTGTTGTGAGCTGCCACAAGTACTTGGAGAGGGGCAGCACACAAACCCATTAAATGAATGAATGAATGAATGAATGAATGAATGAATGAATGAATGAATGAAAGAACGAAAGAACAAACGAACAAACGAACAAACGAACAAACGAACAAACGAACAAACGAACAAACGAACAAACGAACAAACGAACAAACTAACAAACGAACAAACTAACAAACTAACAAACTAACAAACTAACAAACTAACTAACTAACAAACTAACAAACTAACAAACTAACAAACTAACAAACTAAGTAACTAACCAACTAACTAACTAACTAACTAACTAACTAACTAACTAACTAATAAATAATCCTCGTTCCCCCTCCTCCCCTCGTGACCCCCTGCTTGGCTGTGGTTGAGCTGGGAGTATGTGCTTACATGGGGATATCCTCCTCAAGTGAGTGTCGAAGTGTAGGAAAAGCACACACAGGGCAGGCTGCCCCTTGCTTATGGAGGGTATCCCCACATGTGTGCATGCCTCTGGCCCTGGAAAGTTGATAGAAGAAGAACACATCCAAACATATCCAAAGAATACAGCAATGCCAGGTTGTTCTAGAAACCCTTTATTTCAAAAAATGCTATTATAGAAATTAGACTTAGACTTAAATGAAACTTTGCAATTAATCAAAGTATTTTAGAAACAGCATGGGAATTCAATGATGTGGGGGAAATACTTAATGGTTTTAGGACTAGAAAAGAAATACTCTGGTGTTTAAAATAAAGTAGAACAATTGATTTAGGTTAGTATATTGCATGGGCTACTTAGTCGATGGGTTGCTGGAAACTATATTGATTAGCAAAATTTGAGTGTTCTGCACCAACTCAGAAAGCTCAAACTGCCCAAGGAGCTGCTAATACAGTTCTGCACAGGAATTATTGGGTCTGTCATCTGCACCTCTATAACTGTCTGGTTTGGTTCTGCAAGCCAACAAGACTGACACAGACTTCAAAGGGTAATCAGAACTTCGGGGGGGGGGGGGATTGCTACCAACCTGCTTTCCACTAAGGACCTGTATACTGCACGAGTCAAAAATAGGGCGGTGAAAATATTTACAGACACCTCTCATCCTGGACATAAATTGTTTCAACTTCTACTCTCAAAACGACGCTATGGGGCACTGCATAGCAAAACAGCTAGACACAGGAACAGGTTTTTTTGCAACCACCGCAAATAATACCTTCAACGCTGTCAAACTATTTTACTAAGACTGCACTACTATTAATCTTCTCATCATTCCCATCACCCATCTCCTCCCACAAATGATTGTATGACTGTAATTCTGTTGCTTGTATCCTTACAATTTATATTGACTGGTTCCTAATTTTTATTTTTATTTGTATTTATTTGTATTTATTTGTATTTTATTTTATTTTATTTTATTTTATTTTATTTTATTTTATTTTATTTTATTTTATTTTATTTTATTTTATTTTATTTTATTTTATTTTATTTTATTTTATTTTATTTTATTTTATTTTATTTTATTTTATTTTATTTTATTTTATTTTATTTTATTTTATTTTATTTTATTTTATTTTATTTTATTTATTATTTATTTTATTATTTATTTTATTTTATTTTATTTTATTTTATTTTATTTTATTTTATTTTATTTTATTTTATTTTATTTTATTTTATTTTATTTTATTTTATTTTATTTTATTTTATTTTATTTTATTTTATTTTATTTTATTTTATTTTATTTTATTTTATTTTATTTTATTTCATTTTTATTTTTTTAGTTAGTTAGTTAGTTAGTTAGTTTGGTTAGTTAGTTAGTTAGTCCAATACACAATGAGGGTTTTAGTGGGTATATATCTATATACACATAGTAAATACATGATGAAGGTTATAGAGGAGATACTCATAGTAAAATATATCTAAGAAATAATAGAAAAGAAGGTATAGTAATAGAACATATCAATGAAAGAATAGAAGAAGAGATATAGGAATAGAAGAAAGGTATAGGAGATATAGGACAGCAATAGGACAGGGGACGGAAGGCACTCTGGTGCACTTGTACTCGCCCCTTACTGATCTCTTAGGAATCTGGATAGGTCAACCGTAGATAATCTAAGGGTAAAATGTTGGGGGTTTGGGGATGACACTATGGAGTCTGGTAATGAGTTCCATGCTTCGACAACTCGGTTACTGAAGTCATATTTTTTACAGTCAAGTTTGGATTTGATTGCTAATTTGCACCCAGAGTATCATTAAGTGTTGCACCTTATGATTCTTGATGAACCTATCTTTTATTTTATGAGAGCATATACACCAAAGACAAATTCCTTGTGTGTCCAATCACATTTGGCCAATAAAATTCCATTCCATTCTATTCCATTCTATGTTGGGTTTCCTGCCTAAGCAGGGGCCTGGACTAGAAGACCTTCAAGATCCCTTCCAATTTGGTGGTGGTTGTTGTTGTTATCATCATCATTGTTTGCTTGTCTCAGTTAGCTATGCTATGAAACCTTCGACAATACCGAGCAGAGAATTTTAACAGAGCATGGATGTGTGATAAAGCCAAGACAGACTTAGTTAAATAAGTATTATTTATATATAAGCAAAGTATAAACAATCCAGAATAAGCACGTAGCAAATACAGAATAATACGCACTGAGAAATTACAAGATTAGAGCACAAAGCAAAATACAATATAGATAAAAGCACAAAGCTTATACAAGCACGAAGCTAAAATACAATAAAAGCACAAAGCTTATACAAGCCCGAAGCTTGGACACAACTCCCCCGTCTCAGGCAAAAGGAAAGGAAAGGAAATGACTGAGCAAAATAATGAGCTTTTTATAGCTTCAATGAGGAAGTGACAAAACAGCCTTGAAGATTAACTCTTCAAGTACAAGTTAACTCTTTGAGTGCACATTAACTCTTTAAGTGACAATACAGTTTTTACAGTATGCAGTTTACAATGGCAATCCTTAACACACATGTACTCCTGTACTAACAATCATCATCATCATCAACATCACAACATTACACAAGCCACTCATATACTATTATCTAATTCTTATTTCATAGTTATCTCTATTCTCTAACCAGGTATATCATCTACTCCAAGCCTGATATTACTCTGATTCATCTCTCTCATTCAATTCCATTGTCAACTAATCTATCTCAGCACATTCAGTGCATTGTTGTTGTTGTTGCTGTTATTGTTATTGTTATTGCTATTGTTATTGTCATTATCATTATATATTCTAATCTGTGGAAATCCTTGTTTGCATGAAGGATGTTTGGAGTAGAAGTGAGTTTTGATAGGAGTATAATAATCAATGTATGCTATTTTCTTTACTGTCAGTAGGGAATGCTGCATTGGGAAGTTGCAACTAATATGGTTATTTAATTTACCATTTTCCCTAAATTATCATATCCCGTTAACACCCAGTTGACTGACAATTTCTTTTTTTTCCTAAAAGTTTTTATTTACAAGTATACAAAACATAAAAGACAATCATAACAATTGATAATTGAGACTTAATACAATACAATATGTCTGGATGTAAAAATATAACAATTAATAAACATATAGACTTACAAAAAAAGGGATAGAGAGAAAGTAGAGAGAAGAAAAAGGGAAAAGAAAAAGGGGAGAAGCAAAGAAGAGAAAGGAAAAAGAAAAAGAGAGAAGGGTGGGCGAGTATACAGTGGAGCTGTTCTTAAGAATATGAACTAATTTTAGATTTATTAGCTCATTACCTTAGATCAAGATTAATCATATAGATAGGTAGAAGCAAGCGTTGAATTAATCATAGTATAGAGATTTTGAAACTAGAAGTAAAATTTCATATTTATATATCTAATATCTCTTGCAACTATTAGAAAAGAAAGGGAAAGGTTTTATACCAGATTTGTGTCTGGTCTAATATATACAGATCATTCCATTGTTTAAGCAGATTGTTCTCTTTTTTTTTAACCACCTGTAGAAGGGATCCCAACAATCTCCATAGACATTTAGCTGGGCAATTTGGGGTGAACACCCTTTGAATGGTGCAGGAGTATAAAAGGAGAAATGGCAGAGTGCAGGATTCAATTGATCCTGAGGGTGGAGATAAACCTCCAAGCAGCAGGGGGTTCCTACCAGTTCTAACCAGTACCTTAGAACTGTTAGTAAACTGGTGGTGACATCATGGAGACGGTTCTGTCGTTGCTGGCCCATGGGTGCCGCCATCTTGCTTTTGGCTTCTGACCATGCTCAGAAGCTAATTTTTCTTCTACGTAAGTGCAGAAGCTTAGTTTTCGGAATTGCACATGTAGGTGTCTATGAGGCATGGCACATGGGGCACAGTGGGGCACACGCCCATGTGCAATGTGCCCACAGCCATGCAGTGCGGAAGGAAGCAAACCGGCAGTGTGGTAAGTTAGAACCAGTGATGGGTTGCCAAAATGTTTGCTGCCACACTGTGGGCGTGGCTTATTTTGTGGGTGTGGCTTGATGGCCATGTGACTGGGTAGGAGTGGCTTGCCAGCCATGTGACCAGATGGGAGTGGCTTGATAATATTACGACCGGGGGTGGCTTAAAGGTCATGTGACTGGGTGGGAGAAGCTTACTGACCAAGATAAGTTTTCAAAGAGGCGCTTGGACTTTTTTTCAGTTGATTAAGTCACATTATTTGAATAGCCACAAAATGGACAAAATGATAGACAGCATTATTTGTTGAGGAGCACGGTAACATTTTAAGGGTTTGTACTGAACCCACAAGGTTCAGTATGATAACAGATTAGGCAAGTAGCTCAATTTTCTTTAATTGCTGTAAAAATTCAGTTCTAGATAATGATTAAAATTATTAAAGCGTTTATGGGTAAAAACATACTATTTAATTATATCCTATTTTAAAAGTACTTAAGAATCATACTAAGATACTAAAGAAGGAAGGACAATAAAAAATATTAATTATTCGATAAATAGTGCATAAACTTACTACCCTCACTGCTTCCCTCCCTCCGTGGGGAGAGCAGCCCATTACTGAAACAAACATATAAACAATACAAAACAAAACATTTAGAAATATACACAACAACCTTTATAACCTTTCTACGTTAAATTGTCTCGACGTTAAGTTTCCAATTATATATAGTTAAATTAAGCTGTTAAGTGTTGTGGTAAGCTCTGGCCCAGCTCCTGCTACAAGGACTGTGGAGGTGAAGGTGGAGGAAACATCCAAATGTCACAGGCCTGTTTTGCTGCCGACAGAGTCGGCCAATGAATTATCCTCTGAAGAAGGAAGTGTCGGTGGGATGGATGAGGGGGGCTTGGCAGACAGTCCAGGAAGAAGCCAATCCTCCTTATCTTTGTTAGATTCGGATGAGGAAATAATGATAGAACCACACATGCATAGAGCTATGCACAGGAGAGAACAGCTTCAAAAATATTACAGAAGATAATTGAGTCCACCTGTGTTTGGGTGGGGTTCAAGTAATTAGGGCTGCTGTTAAATTGGCAGCGTGCCAGCCTCGCAGTGTGGAAGATTATCTAATCATACTGGTTTGGATTGTGCCTTGCTGTTTCTGGATTGTGATCAGGACTTTGTTTGGATTCCCAGACTTTGGAATATAAAGACATTGTGAGTGTTTATCACATCTGAACAACAGTAGCTGTGACGCACTTCACAGCTACTGGTTTATTGCTTGGATTTTATGACTGGACTCCGTTATCTGTCTGTATTCAAGAGTGCCTTGTTTGTACAAGAAATCCCTTTGAAGTTTAAAAAGGAGTTTTGCTTCTTTTTTGTTTTGATAAAGAACATTTAATTGCATTCTCTCGTGTATGTGTCTGCTTGGCTAAATTTCCCTTTAATTGAAGGCGTGTGGCATACGCCGGTTGAACAGTTAAGCTGCAGCCCACCACTTTTGAGAACCCAACCCTGCCTTCAAGTAGTCTCAACAAACCTCCAAAAGAGTCATAATGACCAGCTGACTGCAAAGAATAGACATCATTCCATCCCTCACCATTCTGTGAGAACTGAAGAAGTTTTAATTAGAATTTCAATGACAGTACTTCTTAGTACACTTAAACAAGGCGGTGACTGGCATAAAAATAATATATTGATTAAATAAATAAATAGTGAAAGATTATAATTCACGAGGAATATGTGTATGTTTGCTAAATGTAACCAATATCATTAAAACATTTTATCTGTATTAAAATGTATGACATGCAGAATATGGTGATTGATATAAAAATAACATGTTTGAAATATTGAATAACTAAATAATGAAGGATTATAAGTTGAGCAAGCAAATAATGGAAGATTTTAATTTAACATAAACATTAGTATTATTATTAGAATTTTATAAACTTGCTAAAGTAATGAATAACTAAATAAATAATGGAAGATTATTAATTTAGTAAAAATGTGTATATTGTTATAGAATTATATAAGCTTGTTAAATCCGGCCATTAAGGGTATACATGGTTTTTAACTGTTGGATTTAAATCATTTTTAAATTGCTTTTAGAGGTTTTAATATTATGTATATTGTATGTTTTATTTTTGGTTGTGAGCCGCCTAGAATCCCTAGGGAGTTGGACGGGACATACATTGAATAATTAAATAAATGAAACAAATATTATTAATGCTATTTTATTCATATCAATATATATGACATTTAGGGGACATACTGTTCACACATTGCTGTTTGTAACAGTGGTGAAATCCATTTTTTTTAAAAAAAATACTGTTGGCTTGGCTTGGTGTATATGGTGTGGCTTCTTGAAAATTGCCAGTGATGGAGTACCTACAACTTTTGGAGATAAGTCATCCCACTGATTAATTGTTCTTACTCTCTGTTGTGGTTGGCTCTGGCTCAGCTCCTGCCCCAGGGAATGTGGAGGTGGATGCAGGGGAAACTTCAACATGTCATAGGCCTGTGTTATTGCCGACAGAGTCAGTTCAGAGTTTAGTTTCCTCGGACGAAGAAGAAGATGGGAGTGACTCGGCAGAGGGGGGCTTGGCACACAGCCCACACAGTCAATCTCCATTATCTTCCATTGATTCAGATGAAGACGTCTTGGACCCACGCAAGCACAGAATTATGCGTAGAAGAGACCAAATAAGGACATATTACAGGAGATAAGAGCGGCCACCTGTGTTTGGTTGGGGCTCCAGTAATTAGGGCTGCTGCTATAAATAGCAGCGTGTGGGTTTGGCCGTTGTGGAAGAGTATCTGATCGCAATTCTTCAGGAATCGTGTGTTGCTGTTTTCTGGACTTTGTTTGTTGATTTTTCACGCCTTTGAAACCAAAGCAGAACAATGTATGTGTGTGTGTCTCACTTTGGTGGAAGAAGGGGTGTGGAGTTTCTCCACAGCTGCTAGCTAAGTACTTAATGACTGCTTAAGGGAAATTGTACAGACTACTCGGTTGTTTTGGGAAGAGTGCTCTTTGCAATACAAAAAGAGTGCTTAGTTTATTTTGAATTTTGTGATAAAGAACATTGTTTTGAATTTTCAAACGTGTGTGTGTCTGAAATTTGTATCCTTGAATTTTTGGGAGACTCCTACCAGAGAGCCCGGCAGAACACTCTCAGGAAATTTCTTCTTAGTTTCTCCTTAATTCTAGGTTATTTCTCTCCCTGAGGAATTTCCATCTATTGCTTCTTGTCTTGCCTTCAGGTGCTTCAGAGGCAGTGATGGGCTCCTACGGGAATGGTCAGGAACACAGTTCCGGTAGCAAAATTTGGAGTTCCATCTCAAAGCACCCATTTGCACTGAAAGATGTTGAAACAAAATGCCTAAGCCACGCCCACAGTGCGGTGGTAAAAATTTTGGTAGCCCATCACTGTTCATAGAATAGGTTGACCTATTATCTATATCAGTGATTTTCAACCTTTTTTGAGCCGCAGCACATTTTTTACATTTACAAAACCATGGGGCACATTGAGGGGGGGGGGGGCGGCTAAAAAAAGTTTGGACAAAAAAATTCTCTCTCTTCCTCCCTTTCGCTCTATTTCTCTCTCCCTCTTTCTCTCCCTCTTTTTTTCTCTCTCCATCCCTCTTTCTTTCTCTCTTCCTTCTTTCCTCTTTTTTGTTCTCTTTCTCTCTCCCTCCCTACTTCCCTCTATGTCTTTCTCTCTCCCACCTTCCCTCCCTCTCTTTCTTTCTCTCTCTTGCTCTCTCTCTTTCTTTCTCTCTTGTTCTCTCTCTCTCTCTCTTTCTTTCTTTCTCTTGCTTGCTTTCTCTCTTGTTTTCTTTCTCTCTCTCTTGCTCTTTCTTTCTCTCTTTCTCTCTCTTTCTTTCTCTCTCTCTTGTTTTCTTTCTCTCTCTGAGCTTCGCGGCACACCTGACCATGTCTCGCGGCACACTGGTTGAAAAACACTGATCTATATAACCTATTATTATAAATTATGGGGAGGGAGATGTAATAAATAATTTTGATATAACCCAACTTTAATTATATCCCCTTTGCCTTTTATACTGTGTCTTTCCTTTCTTTTGCTTCCTATTTTTTACACCAGCTCTGTGTTAATACTGTACATTGCAACTGGTCAATTTTTTTTTTAAAATCAGACAAATATAGTTGTAATATTTTTTTAAAGAGAATAACTAAAGTTATTTGAAGATCAGAGAGCTTATCTTTTTATACTTCTGATGGTGTGTGAAATAAAATATCTTTGGATTTAGCCTAAAGCAAACTTTTGGTTTTAATGCAGTCTAAGGCAAGTGTGGTTTGCAAATGGTGTTCTTTTTTTATTTTTATTTTTTTAAAATCCCTGATTCAACTAATGCTTGCCCTGATTCGACTAATGCTTGCTTTGGTATGAAATATTCTGCTCAAAAATAAATAAATAAAGGGAACACTCAAATAACATCCTAGGTCTGAATGAAAGAAATATTCTCATTGAATAGTTCATTTGCACAACTATTCCATTTGCACAACAGCATGTGAAATTGATTGTCAATCAGTGTTGCTTCCTAAGTGGACAGTTTGATTTCACAGAAGTTGAAGTTATATTCTGTTTTTTAAGTGTTCCCTTTATTTTTTTTGAGCATAGCTCACTCACTTTCTCTCTCTGACACATTTCTTTGACATTCTATTCTCTGTTGTATCTAAGCTGTATTTACACCTTGATATCTTTGTTTACTGAGAATGACAAAGGCAATTAGTAAGAAGACTTTGTAATTGTATATACTTTGGACTATTATTCTGATTATTACATGTATGACCTGGACTGTTTATTGGATTGTGCTATTTGCTAAAGTTAACTTTAACTCAAGTTAGTGTATCTGTGTGTGGCTGAATAATTATTATGTCACACCAACACTCCGCAGTCTGCATTGGTTGCCGATCAATTTCTGGGCACAATTCAAAGTGTTGGTTATGACCTATAAAGCCCTTCATGGCACCGGACCAGATTACCTCAGGGACCGCCTTCTGCTGCATGAATCCCAGCGACCAGTTAGGTCCCACAGAGTGGATCTTCTCTGGGTCCCGTCAACTAAGCAATGTCGCCTGGCGGGACCCAGGGGAAGAGCCTTCTCTGTGGCGGCCCCAGTCCTCTGGAACCAACTCCCCCCAGAGATTAGAACTGCCCCCACCCTCCTTGCCTTTCGTAAACAACTTAAAACCCACCTCTGCCGCCAGGCATGGGGGAATTGAGATCCTCTTTCCCCCTATGCCTTTACAATTCTATGCATGGTATGTATGTATGTATGTTTGGTTTTTATATTAATTGATTTTTAATCATCAATACCAAATTACTATTGTACACTGTTTTATTGTCGCTGTTAGCCGCCCCGAGTCTCTGGAGAGGGGCGGCATACAAATCCAACAAATAAATAAATAAATAACTAAACAATGTCAGTTGGCGGGCCCCAGGGGAAGAGCCTTCTCTGTGGCGGCCCCAACTCTCTGGAACCAGCTCCCCCCAGAGATTAGAACTGCCCCTACCCTCCTTGCCTTTCGTAAACTCCTCAAAACCCACCTTTGTCATCAGGCATGGGGGAATTGAGACATCTCCCCTGGGCCTATATAATTTATGTATGGTATGTTTGTAGGTATGTCTGCTTAAAAATGGGTTTTTTTTTAACTATTTTAAATTTTAAATTGTATATTATTAGATTTGTTATGAATTGTTTTATTGTTTTGTGAGCCGCCCCGAGTCCACGGAAAGGGGCGGCATACAAATCTAATCAATAAATAAAATAAATAAATAAATATCCATAACTTCCTTTGCAAATGTTTCCATGCGAATATCCTTGTTATTCAAGGGTTGCTTTGCACATAATTTAACATAAGCCACAGATTCTAAGTCCAGCTCATTTCTTTTGACTGTTAGTTGGTCAGATTCTCGTAGCGAACTTAAGCTTGCAATAAGTCATTTCAACTGCTTGAACTCCTGATTTCCTCGGTGCTTGACAGCAACCGTGTTACAAAACTAGATGAATTTTTCCTCGGAGGATTGAGGGGAGTTTCCATGCCTTCTTTTCTCTTGTGCATTAATTATTCTTCCTTCAAAATATGACAGCCCTGAAGAAGCTCATGATAACGTGTTAGCACACCAGATAACAAGTTGGCGTTTTTTAAATGACCGTGTGTCACTATGGAAAATATGCATTCCTCTTTAAAGCTCCACATTCATTAGCCTTGGTACTTATCAAGCAAAAATAGTGTACTCTAGTCATTAACATATTTCCACAAAAGAGTTTTTGGTGTGGATGCCATGTAGGGCTTTATAAGTCATAACCAACACTTTAAATTGTGTCCAGAGACCAATTGCCAACCAATGCAGCTTGCGGAACAGTGATAATAATAATAATAATAATAATAATAATAATAATAATAATAATAATAATAATAATAATAATAATAATAATAATTTATTAGATTTGTATGCCGCCCCTCTCCGAAGACTCCGAAGATGTAACATGGGCATTCCTTGGAAGGCCCATAATAGCTTTTGGGCTTCATTTTAAACCAACGGTAGTCTCCGAATGTTTTTTAAAGGTAGCCCTATGTAGAGAGCATTGCAGTAATAGAATCTTGAGATGATGAGGGCATGAGTAACTGTGAGGAGAGACTCATGGGCCAAATAGGGATGCAACAGGCGGACCCGTGCAAATGTCCACCTCACCACAGCTGAGAAATGGTGACCTAAGCTCAACAATTGACAAGGACTCCCTTGGGCTAAATAATAGATTGGTTCATTTCAACAATAAGTTTTGTAGATGAAGGAATACGGCTACAGTTGTGAACCCTCTCTGAGGGGGGCACAAGTCCCCCATAAGTGATGGACGGACAGATGGTCGTGTCTCTGGGAGGCAAAACCCACAGCCACTTTGTCTTGTCGGGGTTGAGCTTGAGCCTGTTAGCACTTCTTCTTCTTGTTGTTGTTGTTGTTGTTATTGTTGTTGTTGTTGTTATTGTTGTTGTTGTTGTTATTGTTATTGTTATTGTTATTGTTATTGTTATTGTTATTGTTATTGTTATTGTTATTGTTATTGTTATTGTTATTGTTATTGTTATTGTTATTGTTATTGTTATTGTTATTGTTATTGTTATTGTTATTGTTATTGTTATTGTTATTGTTATTGTTATTGTTATTGTTATTGTTATTGTTATTGTTATTGTTGTTGTTGTTATTGTTATTGTTATTGTTATTGTTGTTGTTGTTGTTGTTGTTATTATTATTATTATTATTATTATTATTATTATTATTATTATTATTATTATTATTGGAATCATTTGATCCAGAAATAATCTGTTCCAAACTCTTGGGGATTTTTTTTAAAAAAAATGTTTTTCTAAAAAATGAAAAGGGGTGTTCCTGGGTTTGAGGTAAAAATGTTCCAAATTTAGGAAAACGCAAATAAAATTATTATTAATTATTATTAGTCTGCGGAGAAGGGCGGCATACAAATCTAATAAATAGATAGATGATAGATAGATAGATAGATAGATAGATAGATAGATAGATAGATAGATAGATAGAATAGTAAACTTCTTTCAGAGGACTCAGAAAGGTCTGGTTGGTCTCCTTGAAACTCACTATAGTAGAGAGTGAACTGAAGTGATCTACTTTAGATAATGCTCTATTTAGGCACGTGACAACGTGTCACAAAGAATTTGTTGAATTGGAGTCTTATTTTGTTCTCCACACAGCCTGCATGATCCTTCAACAAAAGGAATACAATTATGGGGATGTCAGGAACTTGCATAGAGAAATGTGGATGCTGTTGATGTCCAGATAAAACTGAAGAGGTTATTTATACTTAGAGGCATTGAATGGTATGCAAATAGTTAGCATTCAGATGTGGAGTGGGAACAGCAAACCGGCTCTGTAAATAAGAGGAAATAACATGCTCTCAACTGTAGCCGCATTCCTTAATCTACAAAACTGATTGTTGAAATGAACCAATCTATTATTTAGCCCATTCAGGCCCCACTGAATTCTTAATGAGCAGTGAAGAGCAGTTTGTGTGTTTTGAAGAAGTAGGAGAAAAGTTGTCCACTCAGAACTTTTGAAAGGCAAAAGTGATTCAGGGGATGTATTAAATTTTTGTTTACTTCTGTTAATTTCTTTGTTCGGTGCATGAACTGCTTGGCCTTTCTAGTTAGTGTGAAATTGTTCGCTTCTTTTCTCCTTGAACACTGTAGTGGGAACTTTATCTCAGATTAAATGAATAACAGAGGTGGAAGGATTCTTGGAGATCTTCCAGTCCAACCCCCTGCTAAAGCAGGAGACCCTATATTATTCCAGACATATGGCTGTTCAGTCTCTTCTTAAAAATTTCCAATCATGGATGAAGGCAAACTGTTCCAGTGGTTAATAATAATAATAATAATAATAATAATAATAATAATAATAACAACAACCACCAACAACAACAACAACAACAACAACAACAATAATAATAATAATAATCAGCATTGATGGAGGTCAACAATAGGAAGCTTCTCAAGGTGAAGCAAACTAAGGACCAGTACAGAAAAAATGTAACTCAATATCATATGGACATTTGGCAGAACAAAGCATTGCATGGACAGTTCTTGGAGAAAATTGAAGGCAAAGTGGATAAAGAAAAGACCTAGTCATGGCTTACAAGTGGAACACTCAAAAAGGAGACAGAAGGACTAATACTGGCGGCACAAGAACAGGCCATTAGAACAAATGCTGTCAAAGCCAGAATTGAAAAATCAACAGACGATCCAAAGTGCAGACTCTGTAAAGAAACAGATGAAACAATCGATCACATACTCAGCTGCTGCAAAAAGATCGCACAGACTGACTACAAGCATAGACATGATGCTGTGGCACAGATGATCCACTGGAACCTGTGCCGGAACTACCATTTACCAGTGGCAAAGAACTGGTGGGATCATAAGCCCGAAAAAGTGGTCGAAAATGAGCAAGCAAAACTACCGTGGGACTTCCGACTTCCGACTGACCAAATTCTGAAGCATAACACACCAGACATTGTGATCGTGGAGAAAAAGAAAGTATGGATCATCGACATCGCAATCCAAGGGGACAGCAGAATTGAGGAGAAGCAGCTAGAGAAATTAGTGAAATACGAAGATCTAAAAATCGAGCTGCAACGACTCTGGCATAAGCCAGTGAAAGTAGTCCCAGTGGTACTTGGCACGCTGGGCGCAGTACCAATGGATCTCAGCAGACATTTGAAAACCATCGGAATTGACAAAATCTCCATCTGTCAATTGCAAAAGGCCGCTTTACTGGGATCGGCACACATAATTCGCAGCTACATCATGCAGTCCTAGGTGCTTGGGAAGCGCCCGACTGGTGATGAAATACGAAATCCAGCATAGTGATCTCGTTTGCTGTGTTGTACTAACATAATAATAATAATAATAATAATAATAATAATAATAATAATAATAATAATAATACAAGAACAACAAGAACAGAGTTGGAAGAGGTCTTCTAGTCCAACCCCCTGGTTAGGCAAGAAACCCTTACAGACATCTTCTTAAAACCTTCCAGTGTTGGAGCATTCACAACTTCTGGAGGCAAGCTGTTCCACTAATTAATTGTTCTAACTATCAGGAAATTTCTCCTTAGTTCTAATGTCTTCTCTTCTTCTTTAGCTTCCACCCATTGCTTCTTCTTCTACCCTCGGGTGCTTTGGATAATAGTTTGATTCCCTCTTCTTTGTGGCAACCCCTGAGATAGTGGAACACTGCTATGATGTCCTACTTCTCATCAAACTAGCCATGCCCAATTCCTGCAACTGTTCTTCATATGTTCTAGCCTCTAGTCCCCTAATCGTCTTTGTCGGTCTTCTCTGAACTTTTTCTAGAGTCTCAAAATCCGTTTTGTATTGTGGCAACCAAAACTGAATGCTGTATTCCAAGTGTGGCCTTACCAAGGCCTTATAAATTGGGTGATTGTTTTCACTGTCAGAAAAGTATTCCAGATAAGGAACACTTCCTTTATTTTGCTCTTATTGGATTTACATCTCTTTTAACCCGCTAAAACTATTGTGCCTAGGCTGTCCCAAGTATCTAAACAATTTTGAAGATAAATTAGGACTGTCCCTTTGTTGGTAGCTTGACTTTAATTGATCAATGACTAATCAATTTTAAACAAAAAAGCATGAAAAGTCAAGATAACATGTCCATACATTTTCTATATCCCAGATGATTATTTTGAAAAAAAAAAAGGTATGAACTCTTTCAAAACTATCTTTGATAGAATTGGAATGGTCCTTAGATATCTTCTATCAACCCTTGCTCAAGCAGGAAATCCTATACCATTTCCAACAAATGGGTATCCAATCTATTCTTAAAAACTTCCAGTTTTGGAGCATTCACAATTTCTGAAGGCAAGCCCTTCTACTGATTAATTGTTCTCACTATCAGAACATTTCTGCTTAGTTCTAAGTCAGTTCTCCCCTTGTTTAATTTACATCCATTGCTTCTTGTCTTGCCTTTGGGTGCTTTGGAAGATATATTGACCCGCTCTTCTTTGTATCAGCCCCCTCAAATATTGGAACAGTGCTATCACCCGTAATCTTTCTTTAAGTTAAAATAGACATAACCAATTCCTGCAACCATTCTTCATATATTTTAGTTTCTGGTCCCCTAATCACCTTTCTGTATTTTCCCTTCTGAAAGCATAAATTGTCCATTGTCTCTGTTTGCTTAGGGGTTATAGAACAGTTCATGTAAGAATTTTGCAGATTTTCAATTCTTCCAGTATTCTGAACATAAAAAGATGTGTTTTCATTCACATGGATTAATCTAATATCATGTTATAAATTATTTTGTATCCTGCCATCTCTGCTGATTCAAATGCATTTACAAGAGCTCAGCTGGCAGCATTCCAATTTGATTCTATGTGTCAAAATGATCCAAATTTATTCTTTGGAAAAATGATGGAGAAAGGACTTCTAAAGGAAGCATAGCAAACTGAAGACATCCCTGTAAAGGTGGAACCAATCAATGTGGCAAAGAAGAATAAGAACAAGGCAAGGAGAGGATTGGATATAATCAACATATTGTGTTCGGAAACTTCAGATTGTGCAGAATGAAGCTGCGAGAGCAATCATGGGCTTTCCCAAAAATGCCCATGTAACACCAACACTCTGCAGTCTGCATTGGTTGCCGATCAATTTCCGGTCACAATTCAAAGTGTTGGTCATCACCTATAAAGCTCTTCATGGCACTGGACCAGGGTATCTACGAGACCGCCTTCTGCCGCGCGAATCCCAGCGACCAGTTACGTCCCACAGAGTGGGCCTTCTCTGGGTCCCGTCAATGAAACAATGTCATTTGGGGAAGAGCCTTCTCTGTGGCGGCCCCGGGCCTCTGGAACCAACTCCCCCCAGAGATTAGAATTGCCCCCACCCTCCTCGCCTTTCGTAAGCTCCTTAAAACCCACCTCTGCTGTCAGGCATGGGGGAACTGAGATATTCTTTCCCCCTAGGCCTTTACAATTTATGCATGGTATGCTTGTTTGTATGTATGTTTGGTTTTACAAATAAGGGTTTTTTAGCTGTTTTAGTATTGGATTTACATACTGTTTTGTACTACTGTTGTTAGCCGCCCCGAGTCTACGTAGAGGGGCGGCATACAAATCCAATTAATAATAATAATAATAATAATAATAATAATAATAATAATAATAATAACAACAACAACAACAACAACAACAACAACAACAACAACAACAATAATAATAATATATTCTGGAGCTTCTCATGTGCAAACTGAATTACAGTGGTATTCAATTCCCTGCTCAAGCCACATAAAATTTCAAATAAATGGTTGTCCAATCTTTACTTAAAAGCCTCCAGTGACAGACCACCCATAATTTCAATAGGCAAAATGTTTACTGGTTGATAGTTCTTGCTGTCAGGAAATTTATCTTTAATTCTAGGTTGCTTGTCTCCTTAGTTAATTTCCATCCATTGTTTCCTTTGATGCTTTTGAAAGTAGGTTGACTCCCTTATCCTTGTAGGAGCCCCTCAAATATTGGAACAGTGCTATTATGTCAGTTCTGTTTGATAGACTAGACATAGCTGGTTCCTGTAATCATTCTTCATGCTTTGGCTGATGTGCAAATGATTATTAACCATGTTGAGGAAAGCTATGGCTTGGAGCCAATGTGTGACTGTAACCCACATTCCCTTAATTGAAGTTGTTAATTTCCTTGAAGCATCTCAGATGCTTTTCAAAAGAAAGAAAGAAAAAAAGACCTCCCCATATTCCCCACTGTGCAATTAAGAAATGCAGATGTTAAGCACAGTTAGTAAAGTGATTAGATTCACTTTACATTTTTACCATTTTGTTTTTCAAGAGTGATTTTTCTATAGTACTTTTTAAAAAAATGTAGCAGACCTGGATTTTCAAACATGTCTCATGATCTACATAAATGATCTACATAAATGATCTACATAGGCTTCCAGCGTTATTAGTCTGATCCTACGTAGCTTCTGCTCTGGCAATCTCACACTACTGACTAGAGCCTACAAAACCTATTCCAGACCCATTCTCGAATACAGCTCATCTGTCTGGAACTCATACCACATCTCAGACATCAACACTCTCGAAAACGTCCAAAGATATTTCACCAGAAGAGCCCTTCACTCCTCCACTCGAAACAGCATACCCTACGAAAATAGACTATCTATCCTGGGTCTTGAAAGCTTAGAACTGCAGTGCCTAAAACACGATTTAAGTATTGCCCCCAAGATCATATGCTGCAACGTCCTTCCGGTCAACGACTACTTCAGCTTCAACCGCAACAACACAAGAGCACACAACAGATTCAAACTTAATATTAACCACTCCAAACTTGACTGTAAAAAATATGACTTTAACAATCGAGTTGTCGAAGCGTGGAACTCATTACCGAACTCAATAGTGTCAACTCCCAACCCCCAACACTTCTCCCTTAGACTCTCCACGATTGACCTCTCCAGGTTCCTAAGAGGCCAGTAAGGGGCGTATATAAGTGCACTGATGTGCCTATCGTCCCCTGTCCAATTGTCTTTCCTTATCTCATATGTCATATATATTCTCTCCATATATATACAGTGATCCCTCTATTATCGCGAGGGTTCCGTTCCAAGACCCCTCGCGATAATCAATTTTTTGCGATGTAGGGTTGCGGAAGTAAAAACACCATCTGCGCATGCGCACCCTTTTTTTCTATGGCCGCGCATGCGTAGATGGTGGAGTTTGCATTCCCCGCCGCCCACGCAAAGGGGAAACCCCGATTCGGCTCCTCGCTGCTGCTGTGCTACCGAGCAGATCAGCTGCTGGGCGGCCGAAGGAACCTTCCCTGGGTCTTCCCCCACTTGCTGGCGGGCGGGCGAGCGGCGAGCATCAGCGAGGAGCCGGGGTTTCCCCTTTGCGTGGGCGGCCGGGAAGACCCAGGTTGGGGGTTCGGGGGGGGGGTGCTGGGAAGCCCCCCAGGCCGGCTGCAACCTTTTAAAACAGCCACGCCGCTTCCCAGCTGACTCCCGAAGCCAAACCCGGAAGTGGGTTTTTTAAAAATTAATGTTTTTTTAAAAAATCGCGATATAGCGTTTCGCGAAGATCGAGATAGCGAAACTCGAGGGATCACTGTATATATATATACATACATACATACATACATATATTATATATATATATCATATATATTCTCTCCTTATCTCTTATATCATATATATTCTCTCCCTCCCTCCCATCTACTTCTCTTCTTTTTACTTTCTATCGTCATATATATTACTTAATGTCTATTATCTTCCATATGTATTGTATATTGGACAAAGAATAAATAAATAAATAAATAATACAATCTAGCCAGATGATTTTTTTCCCTGCAACTTTTCACCCATATTATTGCAGTAGACTCTGAAACTGTAAAGAAAAATAATTGGTGGAAATGATTTTTTTTCCTGGTGTTTGTTTTTTTTAAAAAATCAAGGTTTTCACTTGAAATTTCACTTTCCACCTTGCTATACTGTATACCTTTCATTTTCATGTTTGTTTTATGATCCCCATTTCCAACTCTCTTTCATAGCTTTCCTGTTGTAATAGTCAACAGGATAAGGGGGAAAAAATCCTCTGTTCCACAACTTGCAAAACAAAGCAAGAGAACAAAATAAAAACCATATATTATCTGATGTTCTATTTGTGATACTGATGTTGGTTGCAAAGTGTTGGAAAGCAATCACAATGTTCTATCTGTTTATGTTGTTTTTATTTCTTGGAATAACTTGGAAATATTCCTCCATCCATCTGTTTACCCATCTGAAACCCAAAAACATAATGCAGTTGTTAAGAATATCACTATAAATGACAACACATAGAAGAAAGGGAGATTAAAAGTAAGAAGGGAACAATTTTAAATATACAGTGGTACCTCATCATACGAACTTAATTGGTTCCAGGAGGAGATTCGTAAGGTGAAAAGTTCGTAAGATGAAACTATGTTTCCCATAGGAATCAATGTAAAAGCAAATAATGCATGCAAATCCTTCAGGAAAATCCCAAACTTTAGAAGGGAGGTGAACAGAGGGCAGGGAGGAGCAGCTAAAGGGGGCGGGTGGAAGAAGCAAGGGTAGGCTAAAGGGTGAGTGGGAAGGAAGAAAGGCAAGGGGGGGCGCCCCTCCCTTTTCTTTCTTCAAAAGACACCGTTTGAGTGCCTTTGCAAGCATGCAAAATCTTTACTCCTCCAAGCTGCCCCTCCCTTTTCTTTCTTAAAAAGACACCGTTTGAGTGCCTTTGCAAGCATGCAACATCTTTACTCCTCCAAGCTGCCCCTCCCTTTTCTTTCTTCAAAAAAGGGGGGAAAAAGAAACCCCTTCATCCCAACAGCAGCTGCTTGGGTTCGTAAGGTGAAAATAGTTCGGAAGAAGAAGCAAAAAAATCTTAAACACCGGGTTCGTATCTTGAAAAGTTCGTTAGCAGAGGCGTTCGTAAGATGAGGTACCACTGTATCTCTATCTCTGTATTCACCTATGCATCCATGCAAACACATGAGAGAAAGGGGGGAAGAGAGGGATGGAGAGTGGGAGAAAGAGACAGTGGAGGGGAAAGAAAGAGACACGGCTTCCAATTTGTTTATATTCCTTGCAACATTCAGGCTCTTCCTAAAAGCCAACAAATTCAGGACTATTGTAATTGCATGGGGTAAGATGCTCCAAATGAGGTGCACAATTCACAAAAAAGGCTCTTTTCTTAGTCTCTATCGGGAGATACTTCTCAACATATATTCTGTCCTCACTACACATTAGTCTGTTTGCAACTTGACATGTAGCTATCCTCCAAGAAAACAAACCATGTGTGTAGATATGAATGCTTCATTGAAAGAAGAGGATATGGTGAAACTGGGGAAAACAGGGATACATACAATGAGAACCAAATACAAGATAGACAGTATTGAATTACTGGGGAACATAACAATTAATTAATACCAGCAATCTAAATCTCACCAGTGATGCTTTGGGTGTGAGATGTGAGCTTGTCCTTGGATGACGATGTGCTGTAGATTAAGAGGGATTTTTCTTTACTTCTTCCTATTCCAAATGCTAAAGGAAATGGAATCTGGCTTTGCAGCATATACTTGGTTTGAGAGTGTGGGTTGATGGGAAAAATGGGTTGGGTCAGCTTCAAACAATATACTTGGTATTTTATCTCTCTAGCCATTAGATGGGGCTAGAGAGTGACAACAGTGTATAAACAGTATATAAAGTTATATGCTGGGGCATGACAATATGTCCCTTCTCGTGGCCTTACGGGGTGGGTAGATGAAACTGGGTGGAAGTGGTCCTTCAATAAATTTGAGATATTTTTTCTGCACTTCTGATTATCCTCTGAAGTCTGTGTCGGTCTTGTTGGGTTGCAGAACCAAACCAGACAGTTATAGAGGTCATTTGCACCTCTATAACTGTCTAGTTTGGTTCTGCAACCCAACAAGACTGTCACAGACTTCAGAGAATAATCAGAACTGCAGAAAAAAAAACAATTGCTGCCAATCTGCCTTCCATTGAGGACCTGTATACTGCATAAGTCAAAAAGAGGGTGGTGAAAATATTTACTGACCCCTCACATCCTGGACATAAACTTTCATAAACTCCTGCCCTCAAAATGGCTACAGAGCACTGCATACTAAGACAACTAGACACAAGAACAGTTTTTTCCCAAATGCCATCGCTCTGCTAAACAAATAATTCCCTGAACACTGTCAAACTATTTACTAAGTCTGCACTACTATTACTACTAGTTTTTTCTCCTCATTCCTATCATCCCTATCCTCTTACGTATGACTGTATGACTGCAACTTGTTGCTTGTATCCTTAAGATTTTTATTATTATTGATTGTTTCCTTATTGATTATTTGACCCCTATGACAATCATCAAGCTTGTACCTCATGATTCTTGACAAATGCATCTTTTTCTTTTATGTACACTGAGAACATATGACAAAGATACAAATTCTTGTGTGTGCAATCACACTTGACCAATAAATAATTCTTTTTTTCGATAGTCATGTTTATTTTATTTTTATTTTTTTAAATAAGTTTTTATTCACAAATAGAAAAACAGTACAATTCAAAAAGAATAGTAAATGACTATTGCAAACACGTAAAGATGGACAGAGAGAAAAAAAAGAGAGAAAAGAATTTAGAATAAAACTCTATATATCTCCTTGTTGCTTTAGCTAATGCATATATCAATTGTTTACATTTTATTGTGTTATTTATAGTTATCAATTATATCCATATATTATTTGCTTGTTTATTAGCTATTTCTTCTGGTTTCCAGCCATTCATACAGATTTTCCCAAATTGTGTAAAAGTCTTTCTCTTGTTTATTTTATAGTTCAAAAGTGAGCCTGGACATTTCAGCGCAATCCATAAGTTTCTTTATAAACTATTCAATAAATAATTCTATCTATTCTATATATAAGGCAGGGATGACCAGTCAGTGCTGCAGTGGCCTACAGGTGGAGCTCTCACCTCAAAATCAGGAGGTCCTAGATAGAGGCAGATATTTCTCTCTCTGGGCATGAGGACAATAGAATAGAATAGAATAGAATAGAATAGAATAGAATTTTTATTGGCCAAGTGTGATTGGACACACAAGGAATTTGTCTTGGTGCATATGCTCTCAGCGTACATAAAACAAAATATACATTTGTAAAGAATCATGTGGTACAACACTTAATGATTGTCATAGGGGTCAAATAAGCAATGAAGAAGCAATATTAATAAAAATCTTAGGATATACACAACAAGTTACAGTCATACAGTCAACATGGGAGGAAATGGGTGATAGGAATGATGAGAAAAACTAGTAGAATAGAAGTGCAGATTTAGGTGAAAGTCTGACAGTGTTGAGGGAATTATTTGTTTAGTAGAGTGATGGCGTTCAGGAAAAAACTGTTCTTGTGTCTAGTTGTCTTGGTGTGCAGTGCTCTGTAGCGACGTTTTGAGGGTAGGAGTTGAAACAATTTGTGTCCAGGATGTGAGGGGTCAGTAAATATTTTACCCGCCCTCTTTTTGACTCGTGCAGTATATATCTGCTGAACAAAATTCCACATTGGTGACAGGAAGGGTGTCTAACCAATAAGCACTTTACTAGCTCTATTCAGTTGCCCAGATTCAGAGATGGGTTCCTGCCTGTTCGAACCAGTTCTATAGAACCATTAGCAGGAATTTCCCCATCTTGCTGAACTGGCAGCGATGGCCGGCTGGACATGACCCCAAACTGGCTTTCTTGGCAGTACCATAATGCCGCCATCTTGTTTTTCACTTCTGTACACAGAAGCAGAGTTTTTAGCACAGCTCATGCTGCTGCACAGTACCTGAGGATCAAATTGGCAGCGAGGTAAGTCAGAACTCAGCCCTGCCCAGACTCCACTCCACAAGGGATTATGGGGTTGTTAAATGATGATGATGATGTGGTGCTGGTGGTAACCAGCCATTTTGTTTGATGTAATTTGTGTACATTTATGCCAATATAAAATGTTGGGATAATAACATGACCTTCCACTGTAACTTCATTAGTTGGAATAAATTATTTGGAAGCAGGTGGGAAGGAATAATTCTTGAGAAATTAATCTTTGACCATAAGTAGCCTATTCTACAGTTGTTTGAAGAGGTGTGAACAAGTACATGTTGCAAAATATATTTAATTAAACCACATGCTGATACCTAGCTAGGGGTCTGGCAACTCTAAATGTTCCAATAAGACTTCTGGCACATATATTAATAGCTGTTGTTGCTGGGTTAGGTATTGAAAACTATAGGGGAACTTGGTATTTGAAATATAAAGTAGACATTTCCGTACATGAACTGTGTTAGCACCTACAAGTAACATTTTTTAGCCTTCAGGTAAGATTAATTTTATTTTTAATCACTTTTATTTATTTGTCAATAAGTGCATGAAGACATGAAAAAATGACACAAATAAATGGATATAAAGAAGCAAAACATAGCCATACATGCATAAAATACACGCTTATGCATGTTCCTTTACACCTCTTAAGAAAGATGTAAGATCCACAGTAGATAGTTTAAGGTAAAAGGTTAGAGAAACTAACAACAAATATGGATATGTTGGGGCATGAACGTAGTTTATTATGGTTAGTGTGGTTTCTAGCAAGTGTGTTTATTGAGTGGATAATTTTGCATTTATTAGCCCCACTGTTGCCAATGACTGTGCAGACGTGAGGAGCCATCGTGCCATCATTGTTTTTCTATTCCGAGTTGTCACGGGAGATGTTAATAATTTCCTCAGGAAAGATGGTCAATGTTGGGTCCTTTTAGTGGTAGGATAGGTCTCTAATCCTTGAATTTGTTATTTACAAAGTTGTAGAAGGCGCAGTTGGATTTGATGCACAGAAGGTTTTCCTCTCGTTTGCTTTATTTGGTGGCATATATTTTTGTAGCAGTTTTTGAAGTTAGCTACATAACCTGTTTTGTTTTTTCACCAGAGGGATTTTTTTTGGTGGATTGCAGCTTCCTTATTGATATGAGTAGTTTGTTTTTCATGGTTATGGTGGTTATTAGTGGTATGCGTAGTCTGATAGTTTTTTTTACTTTGAGCAAGAAGATGTTATGGAGGTTATCAGCAGTGTTACAGACAGAGAGTAGAGTTTGCCAGTCAAGAGGTTGGCATCTATGAGTTCTTTTTTAAAACTTATACTTGGGTCTCCCATTACTAAGGTGATTCTTGTGAGGGTGTAGATTGAGGCTGAAATCTATCATGATGTGGTCACTGTTGGAAAAGGGTTTTTTTGGGGGGGGGGATTTTGGGCTGTTTTTCAGACCAAAAACAGCCCTCCCCAAAAGGCCTGAAAATGGCCAAAAACAGGGTATTTTGGGGCCTTTTCAGGCCATTTTGGGCTGTTTTTCAAGCTGTTTTCCAGGCCATTTCCAGGCTCTTTTTGGCCCAAAAATGGCCCCCAAATGACCCAGAAAACAGGCTGGAAAATGAGCAGGGAAAGGCCCAGCCATTGGTCGGATCTACTGGTTTGCCAATGGAATCTTAACTATCAGTACAACCAAACCAGTGCAAACCAGCAGCAGCCCCTCTCTGTCTTCATTCATTAAACATTTCTCTTTATGTATACGAGCCGGGGTTGCGCAGCAGGTAGAGTGCTGTACTGCAGGCCACTGAAGCTGACTTGTAGATCTGAAGGTCAGCGGTTCAAATCTCATCACCGGCTCAAGGTTGACTCAGCCTTCCATCCTTCTGAGGTGGGTAAAATGAGGACCCAGATTGTGGGGGAAATAGCCTAGCTCTGTTAAAAAAGTGCTATTGCTAACATGTTGTAAGCCACCCTGAGTCTAAGGAGAAGGGCGGCATAAAAATAGAATAGAATAGAATAGAATAGAATAGAATAGAATAGAATAGAATAGAATAGAATAGAATAGAATAGAATAGAATAGAATAGAATAGAATAGAATAGAATAGAATAGAATAGAATAGAATAGAATAGAATAGAATAGAATAGAATAGAATAGAATAGAATAGAATAGAATAGAATAGAATAAAATAAAATAAAATAAAATAAAATAAAATAAAATAAAATAAAATAAAATAAAATAAAATAAAATAAAATAAAATAAAATAAAAATAAATTTGAATAAACATTTTACTAATAGGAGTCAAATTTGGGGATCTCTTCTTAGAGATTTTAACTGCTTATAATAGATTCTGCATTTTGAACGTGCCTGGAGAAGTGGTTGCTCTATTATTTCTTCCTCTTTAGTCTTGTAAGATTAAAAATATCAAGAGAAGCTCACAAATGTTTGAATAGTTTATTTGGAAGTTTATTGCTAAACCATGGGCAAGCACGGGTCTTGCTAATTGATGGTCTTGCTAATGGACAGTCTTACTAATTGATAGCTTGATAATGATCATGAATTGATAGATGATAACCTCTATTTCCATTAAGTTACTAAAAAAAAAACCCAAGATCGTTCAATTGATTAAACATCACCTTTCCAGATAAGATCCCATTATCAAAGTATTTGTATGGATTATCCAAATATTTCAATAGATTATCAAGACAAAGAAAGCCAGGAAGGAAATAATCAACCTTGAATTGATTTTAATTTTTGCAATTATGTTATATGCTATTATTAGAGTTTGTTTGAAAGTAAGAAAATTGACTACTCATATCTACCCATTTGAAAATACTTACTTACACATTTTAGAGAACTGTTTTGTCTGGGAGGGGGGAGAAGGGGGAGCACTAGGGGATTTTGGGGAAAAGTTTGTTCAAATTTCAATTTCAGTAGAAGTTAATCACTCAGGCATATTTCTAGCTTATGTTAATAGTAGTTATGTATAAGCAATGAATAGATACTATGAATACTGAATCCATCTTGAATGGTTTATTCCTGTTGAAATTGTCAGAAAATTAAACAGTTTATCTAGAATGGGAGGGAGGAAGGGAGGGAGGAGGGAAGGGAGGGAGAGGGAGGGAGGAGAAGAGAGGAAAGAGTAAAGAATAAAGGAAGAACAAGAGAGAGAGGTAGGAAAGGAGGGAGGGAGGACAAGAGATGGAGAGAGGGAGGAAGAAAGAACAAGAGAAAAAGGGAGGGAGTAATGAGAAGAGAGGGAGGGAAAGAAGGGGAAGAAAGAAAGAAAGAACAAGAGAGAGAGGAAGGAAAGGAGGAAGGCAGGACAACAGAGGGAGGGGGAGAAGAATAAGAGAGGGAGGGAGGAAGAACAAGGGAGGAGGGAGGGCAATAGATGGAGCAAAGGGGGGAGGGATGAAGGATAAGAGAAAGAGGGAATGAAGAAAGAAAGGAAGAACAAGAGAGAGGGAGGGAGGAAAAAGGGAGGAAGGTAGGAAGGAAGGAAGGAAGGAGGGAGGGAGGAAAAAGGAAGGAAGAAGGAAGGTCAAAAGAGGGAGGGAGAAAGGGAAGAAGAACAAGAGAGGGAGGAAAGGAGGAAGGAAGAACAAGGGAGGGAGGGTAGGAGGGAGGGAGGTTGGGAGGGAGGGAAGGAGGGAGGGAGGGAGGAAGGAAGGAAATTAACTAGGATGTAGAAGTTTAATTATCTGCCAGGTTATGGGGCTCTGCAGAACCTGGGAGACTGTGTTTTCAAGTCCCACTTTGGGTACCAAACCATTTGGGTGGCTTGGGCCAGTCATTGTCTCTCAGCCCAAGGAAAGAAGCAATGGCAAACCACTTGTGCAAACAACATATAACAACAAGGACTTGTTCAGGCAGACATCAAAAGTCTTTCAAAAATGATTGAAAGGCATTAAAAGAAAAATTGCCAGAGCAACCATGTCAGTTGTATTAGGCTGAGAGAGAATACCGTATTTTTCGCTCCATAAGACGCAGTTTTTCCCCTCCCAAAGTAGGATGAAAAATCAATCGCGTCTTATGGAGCGAAGATGCAGGCAGGGAGGGGGGGGAGGCGCTGGAGCAGAGGGGGGGCGGCGAAGATACGAACCCCTCCATCGCCGCTTCTTCCCAGCGGAGAAATTCCAGCCCCCACCTGTTCCCGCTCGATCCTCCTCCCTGAGGCAGCTCGCCCTCCCATGGCCGCTTCCTCCACCCTCCATCGCAAGCCCTCGCCACCGCAGCCAACGCGCGCTGCGATCTTCAAGCCCAGCTCCTTTCGGCCCAGCATCCCGGGCCAAGCGGCTGCCTTCCGTCACTGAGCCTGGCTCGCCCGGAAGATCATAGCGCGTGTTGCCTGCGCCGGCGAAGGAAGCCAACTACGATCTTCCGGGCGAGCCAGGCTCAGTGACGGAAGGCAGCCGCTTGGCCCGGGATGCTGGGCCGAAAGGAGCTAGTCGGACGCACCCTCGCGCTCCTGGCTACTCCCGCTGCCTTCGCCGAAAGCGCTTTTCTCCCGGGCTCTCAGCAAGGGGGCTGCAGGAGAGGCGGCGAAGGCGATCTCTTTCGTTCTCCGGAGGCTGGCAAAAGTGATTTTCAATGTCGGAGGCGCGGTCCGGCGTGCTCTCTCTCCCCATCCCCCTGCCAGCTTACTTTGAATGTGACAGGGGGAGGGGGAGAGCGCACGCCGGACCGCGCCTCCGACATTGAAAATCACTTTTGCCAGCCTCCGGAGAACGAGAGAGATTGCCTTTGCCGCCTCTCCTGCAGCCCCCTCGCTGAGAGCCCGGGAAAAAAGCGCTTTCGGCGAAGGCAGCAGCGAGAGGCCAGGGGCGCGAGGGGGCTAGAGGCGTGGGGCAGGGGGACGGCCGCGGCTTCGGGTGCACCCTTGGAAAAATCACTTTCGCTAGCCTCCTGAGAACGAGAGAGTGAGAGCGACAGAGCAAGATAGAAAGTGAGAAAGAGAGAGAGAGACAAAGAGGGGGTAGAGAAAGAGATAGCAAGAGAGAGAGAATGAGAGAGAGAAAGTGTGAGAGAGAAAACAAGAGAAAATGAGAGAGAGAAAGGGGGGAGAGAAAGAGATAGCAAGAGAGAGAACGAGAGAAAGAAAACAAGAGAGAAAGAGAGAGAAAGCAAGAGAGCGAGAAAGAAAACAAGAGAGGGAAAGTGAGAAAAATAGAGAAGAGCAAGAGGGGGAAAGATAGAGAAAGAGGGGGAGAGAGAAAGAGAGAGAGAGAAAGAAAGAGAGATGAGAGAGGAAGGAAGAGAGTGTGAGAGAGGATGAAAGAAAGAGAGAAAGAAAGAGAAAGATGAGTGATGAAGGAAGAGAGTGAGAGAGAGAGAGAGAAAAACAAGAAAGAGATAGCAAGAGAGACAGAGAGAGAGAGAGAGCAAGGGAGAGAGAAAGACAAGGAGGGAGAGAGCAAAAAAGAGAGGAAGAAAGAAAGAAAGAGGGATGGAGAAAGAAGGGAAGAAAGAGAATGAGGGAGGGAGAAACAGAGCGAAAGGGAGGAAGAGAGAGATTTTTTTTGTCCAAACTTTTCTTTAGCCCACTTTTTGGCTCAAAATATTTTTTTTCTATTTTCCTACTCTAAAATCTAGGTGCGTCTTATCAGCAGGTGCGTCTTATAGAGCGAAAAATACGGTAATTGGTCCAAAGTCACCCCGTTGGCTTTCATGTCTAAAGCAGGATTAGAACTCACAATTTCCAGGTTTCTAGGCCAGCATCTTAACCACTACATGAAACACACTCTAACTATTCATACACATACAATATAATTATGCAGTGTTCTTACAAAATACAGTTTTCAACCAGAAAACAATTTTGTTTTCACTGAATAGCTCATCCTGCTGAAAACAAATGATTTTAGAAAGAATTTTATTAAGTCAGCATAAAACACTTGTCCAAATATTTATGCACATAGTTTATTTCTCTCTAATGTTCATGTTTCTGTGTACCTTGCTCTTTTGTATACCTTTAAATATATACTGCATATATAAAATATTCTTCTGTGCAAAGTTTCTATATTCAAATTTTATGCATTTTTATCCTTGCGTATACATTTTTTTAAATCATAAAGCAAACTTTACAAATGTATGGATATTGGAAGGTATTTTTGTCCTAGATACTTCTATATACACTGCTCAAAAAAATAAAGAGAATACTTAAGCAACACAATATAACTCCAAATAAATCAAACTTCTGTGAAATCAAACTGTCCACTTAGGAAGCAACACTGATTGACAATCAATTTCACATTGCTGTTACGCACATTCAACTTTGTATAGAATGAAGTATTCAATGAGAATATTTCATTCATTCAGATCTAGGATGTGTTCTTTGAGTGTTCCTTTTATTTTTTTTGAGCAGTATATTTGTTCTGTCGGGCTCTCTGGTACAATCCTCCCAAAAATGCACAGGTACAAATTTCAGACACACACACGTTTGAAAATTCAAAACAATGTTCTTTATAATGAAAATTCACTTAAACCAAGCCCTCTTTTGGTATAGCAAAGAGCACTCGTCTCCAAACAAACTGGTAATTTATACAAGTCCCTTATCAGTTCTGTAATACTTAGCTTGCAGCTGTGAGGCAATTCACAGTCCTTCTTTCACAAAATGAAACACACTTTGCTCTGGTTTAGTTTCAAAGCAGGGAAAAATCAGCACACAAAAAGTCAGTCAGTAAAGCAGTCACGAAACACAACGATCAGATAATCCTCCACAATGGCCAAACCCACAGGCTGCTATTTATAGCAGCCTCACTAATTACCACAGCCCCACCCAACCACAGGTGGCCTCATTTTCTTTGATAATAATCTCTCAGTTGTTGTTGCCTATGCATCGCTCTCTGCATGCGTGGCTGTATCATTAACTCTTGTTCTGAATCCAAGGAGGAGCTAGATAATTGATCTCCTTCTGAGCTGTCTGCCATACTCTCCTCCTCCCTGTCACTCATGTCTTCTTGGTCACCGTGGACAAAACAGGCCTGCAGCATGTGGATGTCTCCCCCACATCCACAGTCCTTGGGGCAGGAGCTGGACCAGAGCTAACCACAACAATATTTAACAGGTCCAAAGCAGCATCTTAGAGAATTCAAAGTAGAGCATTTTAATTCAACTTAGCCCTGTAGAAGCTGACACTTTCAAATCACATAGCTGAGAATGGATTACAAATTTCCCATATTCCCATTTTTGTTAAAAAGAGACTTTTCTCCCCACTGATATGATGATTACCTAAGGAGTTAATCAAATGGTAATGAAATTGTCCTTTAGTTGTATGGATGTTGATGAATTAGGTGGGGGTTGCTACTTACCACCACTACCAAAACGATGCGCGCACAGTTCTATGGTGCCAGTGCACATGCATGCATACCCCAGCGAGATTTTGCTTCTGCACATGTGCAGGAAACAAAATCTCGTGAGATTTTGGTGGTTTTCTTTTTCTTTTTGCTTCTGAGCATGCACAGAAGTAAAAAAAAAAGTGACAAAATCTATCTCACGTGAGTCCTCTCACATGTTTTTGCTCTCTGCACATGCACAGAAGGATATTGAGACTCTAGAAAAAATGCAGAGAAGACCAACAAAGATGATTAAGGCACTGGAGGCTAAAACATATGAAAAATGGTTGCAGGAACTGGGTATGTCTAGTTTAATGAATAGGAGGACCAGGGGGGACATGATAGTATGTTCCAATATCTCAAGGCTTTGCCACAAAGAAGGAGGGAGTCAAACTATTCTTCAAAGCACCTGAGGGTAGAAGAAGAAGCAATGGGTGGAAACTAAACAAGGAGAGAAGTAACTTAGAACTAAGGAGAAATTTCCTGACAGTTGGAACAATTAATCACTGGAACCGCTTGCTTCCAGAAGTTGTGAATGCTCCAACATTGGAAGTTTTTAAGATGATGTTGAATAATCATCTGTCTGAAGTAGTACAGGGTTTTCTGCCTACGCAGGGGGTTGGACTAGAAGACCTCCAAGGTCCCTTCCAACTCTGTTGTCATAACTATTAATGTCCCTGCCTATTTCAAATCAGAGACTGTATTCTCTGTCCACTAAGGGGACCTTTGCACAAAGATCTTAAGTTTACTTTAATAAACTGTCATTATTCCTTGGACTCCTATGAAATTACCAGGTGATTTTTTTTACCACACAGATTAACAGAGTTGGTAGGGACCTTGTAGATCATCTAGTCCAACCCCCCACTCAAGCAGGAGACCCTACACCATTTCTGACAAATGGCAGTCCAATCTCTTCTTGAAAGACTCCAGTGATAAAGCTCCCAGAACTTTTGAAGGCAACTTCTGGGGGGTGCCTCAGCGGTCGGTCCTCTCCCCCCTGCTATTTAATATCTACATGAAACTGCTGGGTGAGATCATTCAAGGGCATGGGGTGAGGTATCATCAGTATGCAGATGATACCCAGCTTTACATCTCCACCCCATATCCAGTCAACGAAGCAGTGGAAGTGATGTGCCAGTGTCTGGAGGCTGTTGGGGTCTGGATGGGTGTCAACAGCCTCAAACTCAACCCTGATAAGATGGAGTGGCTGTGAGTTTTGCCTCTCAAGGACAATTCCATCTGTCCGTCCATCACCCTGGGGGGAGAATTATTGACCCCCTCGTAGAGGGTCCGCAACTTGGGCGTCCTCCTCGATCCACAGCTCACATTAGAGAAACATCTTTCAGCTGTGGCGAGGGGGGCGTTTGCCCAGGTTCGCCTGATGCACCAGTTGCGGCCCTATTTGGACCGGGGGTCACTCCTCACAGTCACTCATGCCCTCATCACCTCGAAGCTCGACTACTGTAATGCTCTGTACATGGGGCTACCTTTGAAAAGTGTTTGGAAACTTCAGATCGTGCAGAATGCAGCTGCGAGAGCAATCATGGGTTTTCCCAAAAATGCCAATGTAACACCAACACTCCGCAGTCTGCATTGGTTGCCGATCAATTTCCGGTCACAATTTAAAGTGTTGGTCATCATCTATAAAGCCCTTCATGGCACTGGACCAGGGTACCTACGAGACCGCCTTCTGCCGCACGAATCCCAGTGACCGGTTAGGTCCCACAGAGTGGCCCTTCTCCGGGTCCCGTCAACAAAACAATGTTGTTTGGCGGGCCCCAGGGGAAGAGCCTTCTCTGTGGTGGCCCCGGCCCTCTGGAACCAACTTCCCCCGGAGATTAGAATTGCCCCCACCCTCCTCACCTTTCGTAAGCTCCTTAAAACCCACCTCTGCCGTCAGGCATGGGGGAACTGAGATATTCTTTCCCCCTAGGCCTTTACAATTTATGCATGGTATGTTTGTTTGTATGTATGTTTGGTTTTACAAATAAGGGTTTTTTAACTGTTTTTAGTATTAGTTTTAGTATTGGATTTACATGATGTTTTATATTATTGTTGTTAGCCGCCCCGAGTCTACGGAGAGGGGTGGCATACAAATCCAATAAATAATAATAATAAATAATAACTTCTGTTCCATGGGTTGATTGTTATCACTGTCAGAAAATTCCTCCTTATTTCCAGGTTGAATCTTTCCTTGATAATTTTCCATCCATTATTCCTTGTCTGGCATTCAGTTACCTTGGAAAATAGCTTGACCCTCTAATCTCTGTGGCAGCCTCTCAAATATTGGAATACTTCTGTAATGGTCCTTCTCTTCATTAAACTATCCATGCCGAGTTCCTGTAACCATTCTTCATGTTTTAGTCTCCAATCCCCTTATCATTCCAGCACTGTTTTCTAGAGTCTCAACATCTTTTTTATAGTGTGATGACCAAAACTGGATGCAGTATTCTAAGTGTAGTCTTATTAACTAATATGGTATTGTGATACCCATATCTCTCTGCTTTGAGCAGCTTTGTGTGTCTTGAGCTGAAAACGCTCCCAATATAACATTGCAATAATCTTGGTAACAGAGCTAGGATGCTGTTCTGTTTTAGCTATAATTTGGGTAGAGACTGAGATATTGCAAGGTGCTTAAGGACTTCAGTAACAGTGACAGATATAAAATTGGAAACAGAGACTTTTGTGACAAGAAAAGAAGCAGAAACAAAAGAGGGGAAAAACACATTAAGTTAAAATGAAATGCAGGAACTGGGATATATTTTTCACAAGAGGAAAATATATTATGGAATAGGAACAATGGTTGCATTTGAAGAAAAGAGGGAAGTAGCCATTTCTGTTACATCTGACCTATCATTGCATTTTTGTGTTACACTAAATACGTGTACTGTTAATGCAATCATACTTCTCTTTCCAGTGATGGGCTTCCAAAATTTTTATTGCCAACTGTGGCCGTGGCTTATTTTGTGGCTGTGGCTTGATGGTCATGTGACTGGGTAGGAGTAATTCGCCGGCCATGGGACCAGCTGGGAGTGACTTGACAATCATGTGACCGGGGGGTGACTTAAAGGTCATGTGACTCGTTGGAAGTGGCTTAGCGATCAAGATGAGTTTTCAAAGAGGTGCTTGGACTCTTTTGCAGTTGATTAAGTCACGTTACTTGAATAGCCACAAAAATGACAAATGATAGACAGCATTATATTGTTGAGAAGCAAGGTAACATTTCAAGGCATAAACTTACTACTCCCACTGCGTCTCCCACCTTGGTGGGGTCAGCAGTCCATTAATATCTCTTTCCCTTCAAATACTCTGTCTATTTCCTTGATTGTTTGTGATGAAAGACTAGGAAAATCTAGTTAAAGGCAGGACTTGTAATTTTGTTGTATTTGGGTGAAGAAAGTTGACATTCTTGACGCAAATGGAGAAAAATGGAAAGAAGGAAGGAAGAAAGAAAGAAAGAAAAAGAGCGAGAGAGGAAGGAAAGAAGGAAGGAAGGAAGGAGAAAGAGAGAGGGAAAGAAAGAAATATACAGTGTTCCCTCGATTTTCGCGGGAGATGCGTTCCGAGACCGCCCGCGAAAGTCGAATTTCCGCGAAGTAGAGATGCGGAAGTAAATACACTATTTTTGGCTATGAACTGTATCTCAAGCCTTCCCTTAACACTTTAAACTCCTAAATTTACGATTTCCCATTCCCTTAGCAACCATTTAGATTATTACTCACCATGTTTATTTGTTAAAGTTTATTAAAAAAATGTTTTTTAAAGGCAGATGAAAGTTTGGCAATGACATATGACATCATCAGGTGGGAAAAACTGTGGTATAGGGGAAAAAACCGTAAAGTATTTTTTAATTAATATTTTTTAAAAACCGTGGTATAGACGTTCCGCGAAGTTCGAACCCGCGAAAATCGAGGGAACACTGTAGAAAGAAAGAAAGAAAGAAAGAAAGAAAGAAAGAAAGAGAAAGGAAGGAAGGAAGAAAGAAAGAGAGAAAGAGAGAGAAAGGGAGAGTGAGTGAGTGAGTTAGTTAGTTAGTTAGTTAGTTAGTCAGTCAGTCAGTCAGCCAGCCAGCCAGCCAGCCAGCCAGCTAGCTAGCTAGTTTGTTTGTTTGTTAGATTTAAGTGTCTCTCATCTTCTCTAGAATCAACATTGGGCAGCTGTATACAAGAAACAAACAATTCTCTAACTCTAATCCTACTTACTCTCCAGATACCCCTTATATAGCTTTAGAATGGTATCTGTAGACAAAAATTAAAAGTCAACAGCTAAAAGAACTTTATTCTTCCCTGGCAGAGGACGAATTCTCCCTAGATAGGTGCTGTTTGTTCGGCATCTGTCTGGCTTATGCAAGATGGAAAGGATAAGAACTTAAAAACCGAGAATGTAATAGACTTCATAAGTAAGCAGTGCCTATTCATAATATAGCCATTAGTCATAAAAATGCTCCCAAGTTATCTCCAGGAACCAGCATGGCGATCACTTCCAGTAATATCATGGAAATTCTATAAAGTGTCCCCAATACCTGGAAATACTTTATAACGTTAACGGCATTAACCTTTTTAAAAAAGTTCTGAAAGGCAAATATGAGTTTAAATCCCATTCATATCAATCAGTATTTGTTCCCCTTAAGACTGAAATCCAGATATACCTAACAGAAAGTGGAATAATGATCTCTCTCTCTCTCTGTCTCTTTCTTTCCCTTCCCTGCCTTTTGCTATTCCATTTTAAAATATAATGGACCTATGGGAACTTACTTTATGCATAATAAGTATGTAGAAAGAAAGAAAATATGTTACGTACTTTGAGATAATGTTCATTTTTCTGCACTGCGAAAGTAAGAAACTTCAGCCCTTCGATCAATGTTTATCTTCAAGAGCAATACACACAAGTGAACCAGAAATTCACTTTTAATACAAATACAAATTGGACAAGAATCCCATTCTTGGGTCAATTCCAGGGGTGAAATTCAGCAGGTGCTTGAGAACTGGTACCCGGAATTTTGAGTAGTTTGGAAAACTGGCCCCAGAGTGGGGAGGGAATGGGATTTTTGCAGCATCCTTCCCCTGGAGTGTGGAGGGAATGGAGATTTGGCAGTATCCTTTGCCTACTAAATCAAACTGGTAGGGAAATTTTTTTGAATTTAACCCCTGGTCAATTCCTAAAAGGGTAATGTTAAAAGAAAATATTGTAGTTTCTTTTATTTAACCTACTTAACTGATTGCTAATTTCCTAAGAATATCCAGCCATTCGAAGAAGACTATTAGATAATTGTGGGCTCATCAAAAAGGCATACTAAGCTATGTTCACTGAATTGTGAATATTTGTGCAATATTTAGATAATTCTACTTTTTAAGGCATGAAATCAACCTTCTTAAAAGTAACCTGATGACCGATACTTAACAAAGATATTTTGTAAGCATTGGAAGAAGCGATATGCTTTATTCACAATTGTTTAGCATGGAGTCCTATGTATTATTTATGTGCATGATTTATTTACATAGCCACCTGTCTTTCCAAGATGACTTGAGGTGGCATTAAAAGAAAAAAAAAGATTAAAAGCAAAAGGGTCCCCGCCCCCCAAATAATACAATTTTACAAAAATGAATATATTTTTTAAAAAAGCAATAATGTACTGAATTATTCCTTGGGATTGAAAAAAAAAATCATTCCAGTTTGTCTATGGAGATTCTCTGTTATCCATGTTATGGTTGTTCACGTTATTTTTTCCTTAAAAACGTTTTGCTTCCCATCTTGGATGAGAAGCGAAAGGTCTTCGAAGAAAAACAAAAAGAAAAATAAAGGATGTCCAATTGCCTTCTGAACAGCAGCTTTGGGAGAATCGTGAGCCGTGATGGCACAGTGCTTAGAATGCAATACTGCATGCTTACTTCTGCTGGCTGCTGGCTGCCTGCAATTTGGCAGTTCAAATCTCACGAGGCTCAAAGTTGACTCAGCCTTCTAGTCTCCAAGATGGGTAAAATAAGGACCCAGGTTGTTGGGGGTAATATACTGATTCTGTAAACAGTTTAGAGATGGCTGTAAAGCACTGTGAAGCTTATAATAGACAGTCTAATATTAGACTGTAAAGTCTAATAGCACTTAGACTTTTATGTCTAAGTACTATTGCTACCCTGTTTCCCCGATAGTAAGACACCCCCGATTGTAAGACGTATCAGGGGTTTCAGGGGGGTCGGCTAATATAAGCCGTACCCCGAAAGTAAGACATATGTCTTACTTTTGGGGAAACATGGGGATATTGCCGCCTCCTGACCACGTCCGCACTGTCCCCCTCTCCATACGTCGCCGCGTCTGCCACCTCCCTCTGATCTTAATGAGCGCCGCCTCCTGCCCACTTCCGCACCACCTGCCCTCCATACGTCACCGCATCTGCCGCCTCCGTCTGATCCAAATGAGCGCTGCCTCCTGCCCACTTCCGCGCCGCCCCCTCCATACGTCACCGCGTCTGCCGCCTCCGTCTGATCCAAATGAGCGCCGCCTCCTGCCCACTTCCGCGCTGCCCCCCCTCCATACGTCACCGCGTCTAAATGTTAATTTTATGGTTAAAACAAAAAATTCGACAATTTTTTTCCAATATAAGACATACCCCGAAAGTAAGACATAGTGGGGCTTTTGGGGATAAAAAGAAAGTAAGACACTGTCTTACTTTCGGGGAAACACGGTATCATTCCAGTTATAATCCATAAAGCCATAACTGAACAAACCAATAAAACAGGTTTGACTTATCTTTCTGGCACAAATACATGTGAGAACAGTCATCTCAAAGGTGCTTTTTTCAAGAGACAACTGGACTTCCTTTTTCGTTGAAGAAGTTTCACTTCTCATCCAAGAAGCGTCTTCAGTTCTTTAATATTTTACAGAGAGTACGTCAGCTTCAACAATATACGAGCACATAGCAGATACAAACTCAAAGTAAACCATTCCAAACTCGACTGTAGAAAATATGATTTTAGTAACAGAGTGGTTGATGCATAGAACTCACTACCGGACTCTATAATATCACCGCCTAACCCCCAAAGCTTTACCCTAAGACTATCCACTGTTGACCTCACCCGATTCCTTAGAAGTCAGTAAGGGGTGTGCATAAGTGCACCAGCGTGCCTACCATCCCTGTCCTAATGTTTCCTTTTTATTAGTACCCATATCGTGTATATAAACAGTGTTATTTCTCTGTACACTACCAATATGTACTTGACAAAAATTAATAAATAAAAATAATAAAATAAATTGTTTGTTTGTCAACATGCACAAGGAAACAGGACACATGAAAAAATGGCACAAGTAAATGAATATAAAGAAGTATGGAGAAAAAAGAAAAGAAGAAAGAAAGAAAGAAAGAAAGAAAGAAAAAGAAAGAAAGAAGAAAAAGAGAGAGAGAGGAAGGAAAGTAGGAAGGAAGGAAGGAAGGAAGGAGAGAGAGAGGGAAAGAAAGAAAGAAAGAAAGAAAGAAAGAAGAAAATGATTTAGGGGTAGTGATTTCTGACAGTCTCAAAATGGGTGAACAGTGCAGTCAGGTGGTAGGGAAAGCAAGTAGGATGCTTGGCTGCATAGCTACAGGTATAACAAGCAGGAAGAGGGAGATTATGATCCCGCTATATAGAGTGCTGGTGAGACCACATTTGGAATACTGTGTTCAGTTCTGGAGACCTCACCTACAAAAAGATATTGACAAAATTGAACAGGTCCAAAGATGGGCTACAAGAATGGTGGAAGGTCTTAAGCATAAAACGTATCAGGAAAGACTTAATAAACTCAATCTGTATAGTCTGGAGGACAGAAGGAAAAGGGAGGACATGATCGAAACATTTAAATATGTTAAAGGGTTAAATAAGGTCCAGGAGGGAAGTGTTTTTAATAGGAAAGTGAACACAAGAACAAGGGGACACAATCTGAAGTTAGTTGGGGGAAAGATCAAAAGCAACATGAGAAAATATTATTTTACTGAAAGAGTAATAGATCCTTGGAACAAACTTCCAGCAGACGTGGTTGGTAAATCCACACTAACTGAATTTAAACATGCCTGGGATAAACATATATCCATCCTAAGATAAAATACAGAAAATAGTATAAGGGCAGACTAGATGGACCATGTGGTCTTTTTCTGCCGTCATATTTCTATGTCTCTATGTTTCTAAGTAAAACATAGCCATAAACACATAAAATGAGTACATATAAATGGGGACAGTAGGACAAGGATGGTAGGCAGGTTGGTGCACTTATGCACGGCCCCTTACGGACCTCTTAAGAAACTTGTAAGGTCCACAGTGAACAGTTTTAGGTAAAAGGTATGGAGGTTAGAGAAACTAACAACAAGATCAGGTAAAGTGTTCCAAATATATATTACTCTATTGCAGAAGTCGTATTTTCTGCAATCATGATTAGAGGTGATTACATTTAGTTTGTATCTATTGATAACCCTGATGTTATTGTGGTTAAAATTAAAGTAGTTGTTTACAGGTAGGCGGTTAAGATAGATGATTTTGTGTACTAAGCTTAGGTCGGAACGTAGACGGCATAGTTCAAGGTTATCAGGGCCTAAAATTTCAAGTTTACTGGAATAAGGAATTTTATTGCGAACACTCATAATAATAATAATAATAATAATAATAATAATAATAATAATAATAATAATAATTTATTAGATTTGTATGCCACCCATCTCCGAAGACTCGGGGCGGCTCACAACAATAATAAAAACAATGTTACAGTGGAACAAATCTAATATTAAAAGTGAAAAAACATATTAAAACCCATCATTTAAAACCAAACAACACATACATACCAAACATAAAATATAAAAGCCTGGGGGAGGTGTCTCAGTTCCCCCATGCCTGGCGATGTAGGTGGGTCTTGAGTAATTTTCCAAAGACAAGGAGGGTGGGGGCAGTTCTAATCTCCGGGGGGAGTTGATTCCAGAGGGCCGGGGCCACCACAGAGAAGACTCTTCCCCTGGGGCCCGCCAAACAACATTGTTTAGTCGACGGGACCCAGAGAAGACCAACTCTGTGGGATCTTATCAGTCACTGGGATTCGTGCGGTAGCAGGCGGTTCCGGAGGTACTCTGGTCCAATGCCATGGTCTTCTTATAAAATACCTCTGGATCCTCTGTAATGTATTAATGTCCGAAATATAATGTGGGTTCCAGGCAGTTGAGCAGTATTCATAGATAAGTTTGGCAAAGGTTTTGTATCCCCTTGTCAAAAGTATAACATTACCAAAGAGAAAAGTTCGTAAAATAAAGTTGACAACTCTTAATTATTTTTTTTTAGCAATGTTGTTACACTGAGCTCTGGGGCTTAGATTTTTTGAAATGAGTATACCTAGGTCCTTCACCCAAGGCTGCTCAAGGATCACTGGAAGAAGTAAAAGCATCTTTTTCAAATACTACTAGTCTTACAGGAGTTCCATTTTGCTGCACCGCTGTTTGCAAGGGTTCTTTTTACAACTTATTGACCATAATAGAATGAAATAATGACATTTGGAAACAAGAAGCCCAGGTAGGGCAATAGTCAGACAAGAGATAACTCAAGCCACCGAAGAAATGGGATGGAGAAAGTATTAGAACAGAACAGAACAAAATAGAATTCTTTATTGGCCAAGTGTGATTGGATACACAAGGAATTTGTCTTTGGTGCATATGCTCTCAGTGTACATAAAATAAAAAATACATTTGTCAAGAATTATGAGGTACAACACATAATGATTATCATAGGGGTCAAATAAGCAAACAGGAAATAATCAATATTAATATAAATACAAACAATAGGTTACAGTCATACAATCCTAAGTGGGAGGAGATGGTTGATAGGAATGATGAGAAGACTAATAGCAATAGTTTGAATAGTTTGACAGCACTGCGGGAATTATTTGTTTAGCAGAGTTATGGTGTTTGGGAAAAACTGTTGTCTTGGTGTGCAGAACCCTCTGGAACCAGCTCCCCCCGGAGATTAGAACTGCCCCCACCCTCCTTGCCTTTCGTAAACTTCTTAAAACCCACCTCTGCCATCAGGCATGGGGGGATTGTGACATCTCCCCCGGGGCCTATACAGTTTATACATGGTATGTTTGTGTGTATGTTTGCTTTTAATAATTGGGTTTTCAGTGTTTTTTAAATTATTAGATTTGTTTTACATGGTTTTATTGTTACTGTGAGCCGCCCCGAGTCTACGGAGAGGGGCGGCATACAAATCTAATAAATAATGATAATAATGATAATAATGATAATAATGATAATAATGATAATAATGATAATAATGATAATAATAATAATAATAATAATAATAATAATAATAATAATAATAATATAGTGTTGCTTTATGTTCAGGATGTAAGAGGTTAGTAAATATTTTGATTCATGCAATAGACAGGTCCTCAATGGAAGGCAGTTTGGCAGTAATTGTTTTTTTCTGCAATCTAAGATTTTCAAATTTTGTTACTATAATTTGAAAATGATAGCAGAAGGCTGGAATTTCTGAGACAGTAAGGAACATTATCATGCAAAGGTACGAAATTTAATGCAGGGTTTTCTTCCCCAGTGATGTTATCTAATTTGGATGTATTCCAAAATTACGATAGCTATTTTGAATTCAAGGAAAAGGAAGGGATCATCAGGATAAATTACAGGTGTCATGTTATTGTTTAATTAAACTTTAGACTTCAGATCAAACATCCAGATATTTTAAATAAACCTTTGCATTTTTTGTTAATTTTTTACTGCAATTTAGAAGTATAGATGTGGTCTGTTTTAAAATATAATCCGTGTTCTCTTGGTGAATTTCAGTAATCACAGTTTTATTACTGTGCCATCATAACATACGTTACTTGTCTAGGCTGCAATTCACATTGCTACTAAGTGCTAAAAGCTGTAATGTTTTATGTATAACATAAAACATTTACAAACGGGTAAATTATCAGTCTCTTCTTTCAGTACAAGCCAAATCTGAATGCTTGGACACATTATCGTTCTGTTTAAGAAAAGTAACAAATCTTATGTTCCCGGGTCACCCTGACCCGGACCGAAAACTCTTCATTTGCAGTGCTTATGTTTGGTCTTTTTGAAAGCTTTTTTCACTTGGAAAGTAGTCTGAACATTTCTGCACACAATGATATGAAAATTGAAATGAAAAAAGTAAATCTTATTGGTTTATTTTGCGGATATAATGCACGCCCCCCCTGTTTTTGTGAAATTTTTTTCAATTTATGGATAGTTTTGCTTGCAAAATGCATTCTATTTTACTAAAGTTGGTATGGGATTGGTAGCTTGAACATTTCTGAACATAATGATATGAAAATTGAACTGGAAAAATTGATGCATATTGGTTTATTTTGTTGATGAAATGCACGCCCCCCCATTTTTTTAAAATAGTCTTCACTTTATGGATAGTTTTGCTAGCAAAATACATTCTATTTTACTAAAGTTGGTGTGGGATTGGTAGCTTGAACATTTCTGAACATAATGATATGAAAATTGAACTGGAAAAATTGATGCATATTGGTTTATTTTGCACATAAAGTATGCCTCAATTATTTCAATTTATATAAAAATTATGCTGTTAATTTCAAACTTACATACTTTTTTTTAGTAAAATGGATTTGTTTCATAAAATTAGTTCTCTGGCTACAATGTGGTTGATTTTCAAAAGGATATTCCAAATATTTCTAGACAAATATGTATAAACAGTGACAATAATGGCACACAGCAAGGCCGAGGGGGGGTGGCCCTTTTGTGGCAAAAATAAACCAATAAGAACCATTTTTTTCAGTTCATTTATATTTTTCTTATATTCAGAAATGTTCAATTTAGTATATCAAATCTTTTGGGGGAAAATTCCTTAGGGATTTGTAGCCTTAAAAAATAGAAATTGACACGAAATTAAAAAAGGATGGGGGGAGGGGCTTTTTGATCAAAATAAAAATATAAGTCTCAATTTTTCCAGTTCAATTTTCATATCATTATGTTCATAAATGTTCAAACTAGTTTTCCAGTTGAAAAAGTTTTCAAAAAGATCAAATTCAAGTACCTAAAAAAAATATTTTTGGTCCGGTCACATACGAACAGAAACAGATTCAAAGTTATGATTTTTTTTTGCCCAGAAAACAATTAGCCACCACCCCAAAAATATTTTTTGATGATCAGCATTGTTAAATTGAGTAAATGAATGCCTAAGATTTTAAAGAATATTTCGGATTTGGAGCATAAAAAAATAAAAAGTGAAAATGGTTGCAAGCAGCCAAGGGGGGGGGGAGGCCTTATTTCTGATGTTAAAAAACCAATAAGAATCATTTTTTTCAGTGCCTTTATATTTTTCTTATATTCAGAAATGTTCAAGCTACCAATCCCACACCAACTTTAGTAAAATAGAATGCATTTTGCAAGCAAAACTATCCATAAATTGAAAATGTTTTCACAAAAACGGGGGGGGGCGTGCATTATATCCGCAAAATAAACCAATAAGATTTACTTTTTTCATTTCAATTTTCATATCATTGTGTGCAGAAATGTTCATACTACTTTCCAAGTGAAAAAAGCTTTCAAAAAGACCAAACATAAGCACTGCAAATGAAGAGTTTTCGGTCCGGGTCAGGGTGACCCAGGAACATAAGATTTGTAACTTTTTTTGCCCAGCAAAAACTAAGCCCCCCACCCCCCAAAAAAAATTCTCATAGAGAGAACCCCTGAAATGATGAAACTACATGAAATTTCAAGTTTCAGATATGCAGGGAAAATTTTTTACAGGGACTCAAACTTGGCTTCGGGTCACATACGACCCGAACAGAACAGCAGGGTTTTAAAACAGTGCATCAGATTAAAATATATAGCTATAAAACTTATAAATAATAATTAGTGCAAAATCTAGATTCCTTAAAGAAAGGGATTGCAAATGAAAATGATCTTGGTTCTGCATTACAGAACATTAATGTATTAATTATTATTTGCTCCATGAAGAAAGTAATTACCAGTATATTTTTAATGTATTTGCCAAGATACTTTCATATATAAACAGCTTATGCTTCTAGTTAATTGACAGATTGCATTCACAAATAATAATATGAATACATTTCCTCTCCCAGAAATAATGCCCTCTATAATTTGGTCAAATAATTCCATTACTATTAACCATAACTGATCCATTTCAAAACTGTTGAGTACTAATAGACTCACCAAATACAGATTATATACTGTATCTGTAACATTGCCTATGCAGAAAGATTCAGCTAAATAATTCACGCTCATTTACTCCAGAATTTTCTCCATTAAACCTAGTGAGAAAATACTTTTGTGCAAAATATTTTATGACTGCCTTACTGGTTTGATTTTTTTAAAAATTAAAGTTTGTTCATAGTTTATATCATAAAACAGAATACCTAATACCTAATCAATATTTAACTAGTTCTGTTTTCTGTAGCCAGTAAGATTAACGTTACCCCTTGGTCAAAATGAAAAAAAAAAGTTGACTTTACTAATCAATGCTCTTTTGATATTCCTCCCATTGTTAAGTACCAATTGTTACATGCCAAGTATATTTTTAAGGGCTGGTATGTTAAATAAATCTTTATCTACTCATTCAATCCATCTTTGTTATCTCATAATTTTATGAAACTTTTTTTAAGGAAGTATTACCTTTTTTTTCAGTTAAGGCTTTAATGATTAAAATGTCATGGAGACATACATACATACATACATACATACATACATACATACATACATACATACATACATACATTGTGTTTGTGTGTGTGTGTGCTGGAAACCCCTCATTCTATATCCCCCCCAATAAATTTTATTTGCTTTTTGTCTTTCAACATCTCATGACATGAGCATTTATTTTCTGAGTATCATATATCCATACAATATTGTTAACATTTTTTAAAACATAATTCTATCCATTATCATTGTATGCGGAGAGGGGCGGCATACAAATCCAATAAATAAATAGATAGATAGATAGATAGATAGATAGATAGATAGATAAATTTCGTTTTCAATAATTCTCTTACATTTCTTTTCCTCTTAATATCTGTCTTTAGTCTCCCCCCCCCACTCTTATTTTATCTCTATTTTAATTTCAGCAAACAAAAATGTGGTCATTTTCCAACTTATATATTTCTAAGATTAGTTACTTCACTTATTTCCTAAACATTAATCAAAAATCAACTTATAATTTCTTTATCATCTTTTTCACATCATTACTCTAACAATAACCCTTCTTCTTTCCTTTCTTTCCTCTCTCCTTCTTTATTTCTTTTCTTCCTTCCTTGCTTCCTTGCTTCCCTTCTTTCTTTCTTTCTTTCTTTCTTTCTTTCTTTCTTTCTTTCTTTCTTCGCTCCTTCCTTTTTTTCCCCTTTTCTTTATTTATTATTTTTATTTATTTTTATTTATTGGATTTGTATGCCGCCCCTCTTTGCAGACTCGGGGCGGCTAACAACAATGATAAAAACAACATGAACAATCCAATAATAAAAAACAACTAAAAACCCTTATTATAAAATCAAACGTACACACAAACATACCATGCATAACTTGTAATGGCCTAGGGGGAAGGAATATCTCAACTCCCCCATGCCTGGCCGTATAAGTGAGTCTTGAGTAGTTTATGAAAGACAGGGAGGGTGGGGGCAGTTCTAATCTCTGGGGGGAGTTGGTTCCAGAGGGCCGGGGCCACAACAGAGAAGGCTCTTCCCCTGGGGTCTGCCAAATTACATTGTTTAGTCAACGGTACCTAGAGAAGTCCAACTCTGTGGAACCTTATCGGTCGCTGGGATTCGTGCAGTAGCATGTGGTTCCGGAGGTAATCTGGTTTTCTTCTTTCCTTGCTTCCTTCCTTGCTTCCTCCCTTCTTTCCTTCCTTCCTTCCTTCCTTCCCCTTCCCTCCCTCCCTTCCTTTTTTATATTAACCACTTCTCTCTGACATTTTCTTCACCTACACCATACAATATATAATGTTTTCATTCTGTGATGTAAAAAAAATCATGGTGTCATTGCAGCCTTGAAATAGACCTAATATTTTAAGCAGATTAAATGGCTATATTTCTTTTTTTCTTTTTTTCAGAGCAATCATTCTAAACTTTTTGTGCATTTGTTCTGAAATTGTGAAAATAAATAAGAAAAGCAGCCAAAGAGTTTCCTTGATAACATTGTAATAAATTCTACAGGGATTAACACTGAGGACACAAAAACCTTCTCAGTTCCATATATAACACGTTCTCCATATATCTATTAAATTCGATCACTGTGTTTTCTAACCAGGAAATGATTTATATGCAGAAGTCTGACACACTGAGAAATATTATTAATTAAAGGTTTCCATCATTTTTAATACAGTATTCAGAAATATAAATATGATATATTTGGGTTCTAGGAAATGGGCGGTGGATCCGAAAGTTTTATGCTTAACATTTTTACCTTGAAATAATATATTATAACCTTATCCATATTAATCAAATGTGGTAGCACAAGATCTTTTATTCTGGACTGAGGTCTAGGTTTTTAGTTGTAAATCTTCTGCAATCTCTGATAATATTTTGACTGTTAATACTACTCTATAAGTGGTTCACATCTATTTAGAGGTTTACGTTTCATCAAATTAACCTTTCCCAACTACAGAATATATGTCAGAGTTATTTTGAATATGTCAGAGTTATTTTGAAATTTATATTTTAAAATGGAATAGCAAAAAGCAGAGAGAGAGAGATCATTATTCCACTTTCTGTTAAGTATATCTGGATTTCAGTCTTAAGGGGAACCCTTCAGAAGGCTCTTTTACATCTTCGGTAGTATCAAAAAGTAATTACAGTAGTCCCTCACCTATCGCTGGTGTTATGTTCCAGACCTGGCCGCGATAGGTGAAATCCGCGATGGGGAATTTATCGACTGATAGTACTTATTTAAGTATTTATATTGTAATTGTTTGGTAAGTTTTCATTGTTTTAAGTGTTTATAAACCCTTCCCACACAGTGTTTATTTTAGATACAGTATTTAAATACAGTATTTACAATTTTAGATATTTTTCTTTTTTGAAAAACCTGCCGATCGAGTTCGGCAGGCTGTTTAAATCTGCCGATCGACTTCCTCAGAAACCCGCGATGAAGTGAAGCCGCAGGTGAAGCGCGGTATAGCGAGGGACTACTGTATGTACTTTACACTATATTACAGAACAAACCACCAACCAACCAACCACTATCAGACCATACTAGAATAGAATAGAATAGAATGGAATGGAATGGAATGGAATGGAATTCTTTATTGTCCAAGTGTGATTGCACGCACAATATGTTGCACGCACAACATATGCTCTCAGTGTTCATAAAAGAAAAGATACATTTATTTACTTATTTATTTATTTATTTATTTATTTATTTATTTATTTATTTATTTATTTATTTATTTATTTATTTATTTATTTATTTATTTATTTATTTATTTATTTATTTATTTATTTATTTATTTATATTTGTATGCCGCCCCTCTCCACAGACACGGGGCGGCTCACAACAAAGTGAAAACAATTTACAACAAATCTAAATTACTATTTAAACATATTTAAAAGACCCAATTTTCTAAACACATGTACATACAAACATACCATTCATAAATTGTATATGCCCGGGGGAGATGTCTCAGTTCCCCCATGCCTGACGACAAAGGTGGGTCTTAAGGAGCTTACGAAAGGCAAGGAGGGTAGGGGCAGTTCTAATCTCCGGGGGGAGTTGGTTCCAGAGGGTCGGGGCCACCACAGAGAAGGCTCTTCCCCTGGGGCCCGCCAACCGACATTGTTTAGTTGACGGGACCTGGAGAAGGCCCACTCTGTGGGACCTAATCGGTCGCTAGGATTCGTGCAGCAGCAGGCGGTCTCTGAGATATTCTGGTCCACTGCCATGAAGGGCTTTAAAGGTCATAACCAACACTTTGAATTGTGACCGGAAGTCGATCGGCAATCAATGCAGACTGCGGAGTGTTGGTGAAACATGGGCATACCTAGGTAAGCCCATGACTGCTCTCGCAGCTGCATTTGTCAAGAATTATGAGGTGCAACACTTAATGATTATAGGAATCAAATAAGCAATGAGGAAACAATCAATATTAATAAAAAAATTAAGGATACAAGCAACAAGGTACAGTCATACAGTCATAAGTAGGGGAAAATAGGTGATAGGAATGATGAGAAAAAAACTAGTAATAATAATAGTGCAGTAATTAGTAAATAGTATCAGGGTTGAGATAATTATTTGTTTAGCAGAGTGATGGCATTTGGGAAAAAAAACTATTCTTGTGTCTAGTTGTCTTGGTGTGCAGTGCTCTGTAGCGATGTTTTGAGGGTAGGAGTTGAAACAGTTTATGTCCAGGATGCAAGGGGTCAGTTAATATTTTCACAGCCCTCTTTTTCACTCATGCAGTATACAGGTCCTCAATGGAAGGCAGGTTGGCAGCAATGGTTTTATCTGCAGTTCTGATTATCTTCTGAAGTCTGTGTTGGTCTTGTTGGGTTGCAGAACCAAACCAGACAGTTATAGAGATGCAGGTGACAGACTCAATTATTTCTCTTTAGAACTGTATCGGCAGCTTCTTGAGAAGTTTGAGCTTCCTGTGTTGGTGCAGAAAGAACATTCTTCGTTGTGCTTTTTTATGAGGTTATTGATGTTAGGTGACCATTTTAGGTCCTGAGATATGAATGTGAATATGAATATACTAAACCATTAAACCAAACCATCAAACCATGATGACCTGAGGTGATGCAGTTGGTAGAGTGCTGTACTGTAGGCCACTAAACCTGACCGCTAGAACTGCAGGTCAGCAGTTCAAATCTCATCACTGGCTCAAGGTTGACTCAGCCTTCCATCGTTTTGAGGTGGGTAAAATGAGGACTCGGATTGCTAATATGTTGTAAGCTGCCTTGAGTCTAAGGAGAAGGGGGGCGTAAAAAAAATACCCAGACCACACCCACACAAAAGGTGTATTAAATTATATACATGTACTGACCAATGATATCATAGAGCAGATTGCATAATTCTGCTGAAGCACCATGACTCAGCATTCACTTTACTTCTACTGCACTTGTAATATTACTTCAGGGTTATATCCTGAAGAGCCCTTCACTCCTCCACTCGAAACAGAATATCCTACGAAAATAGACTAACAATCCTGGGCCTGGAAAGCCTAGAACTATGATGCCTAAGACATGATTTGAGTATTGCCCACATGATCATATGCTGCAATGTCCTACCGGTCAATGACTACTTCAGCTTCAACCGCAATAACACAACAGCACGCAACAGATTCAAACTTAATATGAACCGCTCCAAACTTGACTGTAAAAAATATGATTTCAACAACCGAGTTATAGAAGCGTGGAACTCATTACCGGACTCAATTGTGTCAACCCCTAACTCCCATCACTTCTCCCTTAGACTCTCCATGATTGACCTCTCCAGGTTCCTAAGAGGCCAGTAAGGGGCGTACATAAGTGCACTGGTGTGCCTTTCGTCCCCTGTCCAATTGTCTTTCCTTTCTTCTAACTATCCTATATATTCTCTTCCTTTCATATATCCTCTCCTCTAAGTTCACTTTTACCCTCTTTTAGATTATCACATGTCTATCTTTCTTATATACCAGAGGAGAAAAACTTCTTGTCTATGGACATAATCTGTTTTACCAGTCTAACTCCTTGTTAACAGTGTTCCTATATCTAAGGAGCTCTCACAGAGAAGAGGGAGTCAATCTATTCTCCAAAGTATTTGAAGGCAGGACAAGAAGCAATGGGTGAAAACTAATCAAGGAGAGAAGCAAATTTATATAATTCAAGGGCAAAAATCCAAATAATTTATCTCATATTATTTGAAATATAATATTCAAACCTCTATCAGCCTAATTAATAATAATTCCTTTCGTTAGGTAAAATAAAATAAAAAATAAAAGTAAAATTTAAAAAAAATAAAGAAAACCCCATTTTTTTTAGTATCCCTTAGAATCCTCATGCCCTGCTCTATTTTGTGCCACAATAAACTGAATGAAATCCTCATACCTTAATCTATTTTATATCACTGTAAACCCAGTGGAATCATCATGCCCTCTTGCTTTTAACGGTCGAAAATTTTGGTTTTCAGAAGCTGCCAGAGAAGATATGACAGAGTCAAGACCTACGAAGTAAGGATCTAAATGATCTAAATTTCTTTCTCAATGAAGCTTGCAACATATTTAGGGCAGTTTGTGAGCTGTCCTAGATATATTCCAATCTACTTTTTTGTTGGGTGGCTGGGTTGAGGAAGAAGAAATAATGTGTACACATCACTGTTTTCATTTCCAACATGCTGGGCTGCAGCCAGGGGAGCACTAGTTTGAACAGAATGAGCTGTCATTGGAGCATGCCAATTTGACCTTCAAATTGCTCATAAATGAACTGGAGTTTGCTTCATCTCTCTCTAAAAGCCATGCTGTTTAAATGGAGACATACTGGAAAAGGACTGTGCTACCAGAAATGGCTTTAAAATGGTCCACTAGAAGCTATGCTTGGGTTGTAATTCCCAGAAGGATAGCATCAGCAACACACTCAAAACCTTGTGGAAACAGAGCAGAATATAATTGTGTGTTATTTTAGTACAGATGATGAATTGATGGTGTGCACCTGGCTTTGACATATGTTCCAGATCTGGAAGAAGAGAAATGAATTAGGTATCCGAGAGAGTTGTCATACTCTGAAGTTTGATATTACGCACTAGGGAAAAATTAATGCTAAGTATGCCTCCTAAAACCGATGAGATATTCCAATATTCCATATGAAGTTAAGTTGTCTTCACCTGAATTGTTTTGTTATGAAATGTTGATATTAGCTCACCTTTGAAAAGTAATCTTTGAAAAAGTGCCTCTAAATTTTGAGTTTACCATTTTAAATATATAATACTTACCGTATTTTTCGGAGTATAAGACGCACTGGAGTATGTTCTGTCTGGGTCACTCCGGAAGCTATGACCAACCCAAAAAGATAAGCCAGACACACCGGTTGAATCCAAACACAGTTTTATAATGGTAAAGAGAAAAGAAGCCAACAGAAAATGTCCTTACAGATCAGGAAAACACTGGAACTCCAAATAGATACACGAATGCAATTGTTCATACAGAAACACAGGATCCTTAATGCCAGACAAGGCTTTTGACCTAACAGACACACACCTCCCACCAGTCTTCAAGGCTGCTGGGCCACGAGCCAGGAACAAAAACGCTGAGAGAAAATGCAGATAACACCAACTCCCCTTTGATAACACTCCAATCTGCCAGAATGGTTCTCATGCCTTATAAACCCTTCCCTGCTAATGAGGACCACACCCAACCCCCTGGTGTTCCTCATTCAATGCTGATAATATCTACGCAGTTGATTTCTCCTTTGAGCTATGCGTCTCTGCAGCATACTAATGATAGCTTGTGCGTCGTCATCCAGGGACTCCAGAGAATCAAAGCTACTTGCTAGAGATAGCCCTTCCCCAGGACTCCCAGGCCTTGCATCAGCGTTACTTTCGTGACTGCTGTCTGCACTGTCCGACTGCAAACAACTCTCCTCTCCGCTCTCAGCCTCCTCCGGGCATGGAGCCAGCAGAGACACAGCTGGTCTTTGATCTGGCTCAGGCTGAACCACAACAGAGTATAAGACACACCTTACTTTTGGGGGCAGAAAATAGGGAAAAGAATATGCTTACCAGGTATTCGTCTGACTAGTCCTTAGTCTGGTCAGCTTCAGCTTTTAAAAAAAACTTATTATGTCCAGAAGCAACAAAATTTTGGTTTAGGATTCAAAATTGATTGAAAGAAATGTAAAATTATGAATTGCAAACGAAACCTGAAATGTATCTTTTGGGAATAATCAGAAGACAGTATAGAAAGGAAGATTACTATTTGATAACGCATATATTAACATCAGCAAGGTTGGTATTTGCACAAACCTGGAAAAAGGAAAATATACCAAATGAAGAAATGATGATTAGGAAAATGCTAGATTGTGCCAAATTAAGCAAATTAACATATGAATTTTGTAGAATTCTGTAGAATAAACAAAATAAAGACTATTACACAGTTTGGGGAAAACTGTATAGTTGGATAGAAAAGAAAAAAATAATTGAATTAATGTCTAAGAAAAAGAAAAATAGTTGAAAACAGAATTGTAATATATTAAATTGATTGACCTTGTGCACATTTTATGTTTGTAAGTATGTTTGTATGTTTATCTCTGTTTTGTTTTGTTTTTCATTATTAAAATTAAATTTTTATTAAAAAATTTAAAAAACTTATTCAGAGAGATTAACAATGAAAGAGCTTGCAAACCAGTAAGAGCTGGGAACACCATTAGCATCTGGAAAGAAACATTTGGAGCAAGTAGAGCAATGAAAAAAAATCCTCAAAAACTTAGGGCTTGGAAAACGTTCCTTACAGAGAGTAACAATGAAAGAGTTTGCAAGCTGGTAAGAGCTGGGAACATTGTTAGCACCTGGTTAGGGCTGGAAAGAAACATTCAAAGCAAGTAGAGAATTAAAAAAAACTCCTTCAAAGACAGGATTTGGAAAGCATTCTTAGCAGAGAGTAACAATAAAAGAGCTTGCAAACCGGTAAGAGCTGAGAACATTGTTAACACCTGGTTAGGGCTGGAAAGAAACCTATTCAGACCAAGTTAGAGTAGTGGAAAAAACCCTGCAAAGACTTAGGGCTTGGAAAACATTATTTGCAGAGAGAAACAATGAAAGAGTCTGCAAGGTAAGAGTTGGGAAGATCATTAGCAGCTAGTTAGTTAGGGCTAGAAAAAAGGCTACATTCCGAGTATAAGACACACCCAAATTATCAGCCTCTTTCAGGGAGGAAAAGGGTGAATCTTATACTACCTTTGGAAGAAGAAGGAGGAGGAAGAAGAGGAGAAAAAGGAGGGGGAGGTAAAGGAGGAGAGGAAGAGGAGGAGGAGGAGAAGAGGAGGAGGAGGAGGAAGAAGAAGAAGAAGAAGAAGAAGAAGAAGAAGAAGAAGAAGAAGAAGAAGAAGAAGAAGAAGAAGAAATTGGATAATTCTCCATACAATAAAAGCTGCTAGTTATCTTCCAATTCCATTCCATGGAGACTTTTTAGTGCATATTTCAAATGCATTCTTGAGGAACAATGCTATCTGATTGAAAATTGGATCTTGTTTTCTGAAACCAGAAGTCTTGTATAATCATCTTGTATAATCAGAGTTAAATTGCCGCTTTCTATATTCCTGAATAGAATGGGAGGGTAACTTGAGTTAATTTTCATTTGAGATCTCAGTTGCAGAACTGTGTGATCAACTGTTTGGTAAACTAAACTGTTCCTGGAGATACCGTAGTTAGGATGACACCAGACCCTGATTCTGTTTGTCTGTATAGGCCTCTTGGAACTTTTCTCATATTGAGCTGGGGTGGCTCAGTGGTTAGAGTGCAGCACTGCAGCTAACTGCTAGCTGTAGTTCAGCAGTTCAAATCTCACCACTGGCTCAAGCCTTCCATCCTTCCGAGGTGGGTAAAATGAGGACCCAGATTGTTCTATTAACAGAATAACAGAGCTGGAAGGGATCTTAGAGATCTTCTAGTCCAACGCCCAGCTTAAGTAGGAAACCCTATTCCAGTGATGGCAAACCTATGGCACGGATGCCACAGGTGGCACATGGAGCTATATCTGCTGGCACGTGAGCCGTTGACCTAGCACAGCTCCAACATGCATGTGTGTACCAGCCAGCTAATTTTTGGCTTGCACAGAGGCTCTAGGAGGGCATTTTTGGCTTCCAGAGAGCCTTCGGAGGGATGGGGAAGGGTGTTTTTACCCTCCCCCAGCTCCAGGGAAGCCTTTGGAGCCAGGGGGAGGGTGAAACACGAATCTACTGGACCCACTGGAAGTTGGGAAGTAGGCCACTTCTGGCCTCCAGAGGACCTCCCTAGGCATTGAATTATGGGTGTGGGCACTCATGAATGAGCAATAGTATGTGCGCACGCTCTTTCGTCACCTGAGGGGAAAAAGGTTTGCCATCACTGCCCTAAACCTTTTCAGACAAATGATTGTCCAATCTCTTCTTAAAAACCTCCAGCTCTTCCACTGATTCATTGTTCTATCAGGACATTTCTCCTTGCTTATAGGCTACTTTTCCTTCATTAGTTTCCATCCATTGCTTCTTGTCCTACTCTCAGGTGCTTTGGAGAATAGCTTGATACCCTCTTGTTTGTGACAGGTCCTTTGATATTAGAACACTGCTAATATGTCACCCCCTAGTCCTTTCTTCCATTAGATTAGACATACTCAATTCCTCTAATCAGTCTTTAGTTTGATTGTATTACTTGCATTGCTATTATTCTTGTTTTTCTGTATATATGTTGTGAGCCGCCCCGAGTCCTCGGAGAGGGGTGGCAAACAAATCCAATTAAATAAATAAATAAAAATAAATAAATATGTTTTAGCATCTAGTCCCCTAATCCTTTTTGTTGCTATTTTCTGCTCACTTTATAGAATCTCAACATCTTTTGTATATGTGTGTGTGTGTGTGTTTATATGTATGTGTGTGTGTGTGTGTTTGTGTGTACCTTTATCTCTATCTCTATCTCTATCTCTATCTCTATCTCTCTATCTCTCTATCTCTCTATCTCTCTATCTCTCTATCTCTCTATCTCTCTATCTCTCTATCTCTCTATCTCTCTATCTCTCTATCTCTCTATCTATCTATCTATCTATCTATCTATCTATCTATCTATCTATCCATCCATCCATCCATCCATCCATCCATCCATCCATCCATCCATCCATCTATCTATCTATCTATCTATCTATCTACAAAACTGGGATGCAATATTCCAAATGTGGGTTTACCAGCACATTATAAAGTGATACTAACAATTCAAAAACAATTTTGAACAGGACAAAACTTTATAAATTTTATTAGAATCTGACTGTAGCCTATTTTGTAAAAAAAATGCCGGTTGGCCGCTTTAACGGACGGCAGGAAATTGCCCCAGGGCCCGGATGACCATGGCCCAGTAAATGCCTAATAGGCGTCTGCGATCTCCCAGGGGACTGCGAGATCGCTGTTTCCGGACTTCTTGCGCTTGCACTGCCCATTGTTGCCACAGGCATTCTTCCTTTGCCCTCGGCTCCTGAAGAAGCGCATATCCGCCCGCCCTCCCTATCTTGCAGTGTGTCTCGAAGGGGTCACTCATGGGGGCTGAATAGGGATTTTTTGCGGTCTCAGCATTTTAGCAGTGACTGTTTATTCCACACTGGGGAGTGAGGATGGCCTGGTTAGGGGGTGTAGCACATTTAGTTACAATTTGATAATTGGCTTCCCTTTGGTCACTGGGGTTGGCAGGTTAGGGGCAGAAATTGGTGGTAGCAACTGCGTGTTCTCCTTTGGGCATTTTTTAAGATGGTGATCAGCCTCTAGCCAGGAGCTCATGGTGTCTCCGGCCTGGGCGATTGGAGAGGGACTGCCCTTGGGACTCACTTATCCCAATAACTGGAAGGGGATGGGACTGTAAGCCCTCCCACATGCCTGGGTGTGGCCAGGATCCAGGTGAAGGCGTGGTACCTTCACCTTGTTCAGCAAGGAGCTATGCCCATACTTGCCCAGGAAGGTTATTTGTGAATTATTTCCGCCCCAAAATATTTTATGACCTCTGCAGGTCCTGGTTATTTGATGATAATAATTTAAAGTTCATTTAACCTTAATAAAGTGATCCATTTTAAATCCAGCTCTTGGTGTCCGTGTTCTTATTCCGCCTCCGGTACAAATAATAATCAGATCCACATGACATGATTAGACAATAAGATCTACCTTTAAAGTTTATTCATAAATGGCATGGATCCTCTCTTGAATGTTTTTCCATCCAGTGAACTATGTTAAGAAGGTAAGGGAAGAATTTGCAAAGATGTCAGGGTTGTCCAATCACATTTGAAGTTATTTCTTCAAGCCGCTCCTAAAATTCAAAGGAGGAATCTGAAGATTTAAGAATTCTAATAGCATATAAACTGGTAAAATATTTAGGGGTCATTATTGCCAAAATATTAAGAAATCCATTTATAACTATACTGCAACATGGAAAAAACCCCTCAAACAAGAAAATGAAAATCTGGCCTAAAATGATACATCAATATTTTAGGATGAATTGCAGCTGTTAAAATGTCCTTGCAAGACTCTTTTTTAAAATGCCAATGCCTCCCAGTGGAAATTTTGAAACAGATATTAAGATATTGAGAAGAAGGGACGGGGAAAGAGTTTGTTTTCATGAAGAAAAAAGGTGGTGGTGGTGGTAGGGGGAGATGGAGAGAGAATATATCCCCTGATAATAAGCCCAGTTGCATGGCAATAAGGCCAAACATTAATTTTTGAGTTCAAACAAAAATATAAGACAGGGTCATATTTTGGGGAAAATACACCCACAGCGACATACAGAGCCGACATACAGGGCGGCATACAAATCTAATGATTTAATAATAATAATAATAATAATAATAATAATAATAATAATAATAATAATAATAATAATACTTTTGTAGCGAGGAGGATCCAGAATATATCATCTTCCTCCCTCCCTTCGTCCCTCTCTTTCTTTCTCTCCCTCCCACCCTCTCTCTCTCTTAGCAAGAAACACAGTTAGAACACATTATTTTGTTTATCTTAACAAATCTATCTAAAATTGGATCACAGAGAAACAATATCACAGCCGGATACTGTGATAAATCTGAATTAAAATATAATTAATCAAGGTGTTACAAAAATGTTTGGAAAAATCCACCTGCAGTCTTGACGAAGAACATTTCCTCCCCAGTACTTTGTAATAGCATGCATAGATCAGGTTAATGATTATGGTCTGGCTCAAATGGATTTTTTAAACTTTATAAAACCAATGATTTCTACTATAAAGAAAGAAGGAGGAGGAGGAGGAAGAAAAAGAAGAAGAAGAAAAAGAAGAAGAAGAAGAAGAAAGAAAGAAAGAAAGAAAGAAAGAAAGAAAGAAAGAAAGAATAGAGTGTGTGGCTAAATTCAAGGCTCATTTTATTCAAAAATGAAATGTGTTCCACAAGACAATATTTTCTTTTTTATTATTAAGCGAATAAAATTGTTATTTGATGAAATGTTGAGCTATATGTTAGAGACATTCATGAGTTTACAGGATATTGTGGTTTTGCTGGGAAAATGGAAGACTATCTTAGAGGTAGAGGATTAAAGGCAATTTGGTTCGTCTTAGAGGATTCAGTCCACAGAAGACCTAAGTCTTCATAAAGCTATCCAAATGCTAAGGTAATCAGAGTTGATAAAAGTGTAGATCAGGGAACAGAGAGAACACGGAAGCAGATTAGTGTGTGTGTGTGGGGGGATAACCTGTATCTGCAAAATATTTACTGGGGAACGTATAGCCTTTTGCCAAGACAGATTTCACAAAAGAACAAAAGAAACCCCAATAAAAAGCCCAAAGATTTCCATAGCATGCAGCTTGGGGGTAAATAGCAGAAACCCCTGTATTTCTATATAAAATCCAAATACCACTCATGCATCACCCCAAATTCTCCAGAGCCGTAAAATCTACAAACTTGAAACTTGGCACGTATGTTCCTCTTGGCTTCTAGGTGCTCTGTAAGAAAGGATTTTTTCCCCCCAAAACTGACCATATTATTATTAACACACTCTGATGCTAAGGAGTTAGATATTCTACTCCCCCTCCCCACCTGAAAAGAAATCTGTTCCAATTTCCAGTGGTTGTGGCCAGCATGTAACTCATCCGGCCTGTGGACTGGGAGTTTATACATTCTACTCCATGCCAAGGAATTATGTTTCGGAGCAAAATATGGGTATCCAGTCACTAGACTACATGTATATAAAATCCAAATACCACTCAATCATCACAAAATCTCCAGAACTGTAAAGCTTACAAACTTGAAACTTAACATGTATGTTCATCTTGGTTTCTAGGTGCTTGCTAAGAAAGAATTTTTCAAAATGACCATCAGATCATTATTATTTCTTATACACCATTATGGTAACACACTTTGACGCTAAGGAGTTAGACATGCTACTCCCCCTCCCCACCTGAAAAGAACTCTGTTCCAGCTGCCAGTTGCTTTATATTAACATGTTCTGATGCTAAGGAGTTACACATTATACATAAATTTTTAGGCTTTAAGTGTCAATGTATCAAGCCCAATCATATCAGAGTTAATGAACTCAATCTGTATAGTCTGCAGGACAGAAGGAAAAGGGGGGACATGATCGAAACATTTAAATATGTTAAAGGGTTAAATAAGGTTCAGGAGGGAAGTGTTTTTAATAGGAAAGTGAACACAAGAACAAGGGGACACAATCTGAAGTTAGTTGGGGGGAAGATCAAAAGCAACGTGAGAAAATATTATTTCACTGAAAGAGTAGTAGATCCTTGGAACAAACTTCCAGCAGATGTGGTTGGTAAATCCACAGTAACTGAATTTAAACATGCCTGGGATAAACATATATCCATTGTAAGATAAAATACAGGAAATAGTATAAGGGCAGACTAGATGGACCATGAGGTCTTTTTCTGTCGCCAGTCTTCTATGTTTCTATGTTTCTAATATCAAAGCTTTAGCTGTCAATTTATCTTTCCCTTTGCATATTGCCCCTTTTTCTTCCTCGGGGGTAGAGTAGGGCTATGAGCCGGGATGGACTGCTGCCTGGACCCGGGGGGTACACAGTGGGATAGCAAAAATGGAGCTCCACCCCAGAGCACCCAATTTGCACTGAAATATGTTGAAAGAAAATGCAGGGCCTCCTGCATAAGCCACGCCCACAGTGTGGTAGTAAAAAAATTGGCTATGAGGCATTGCTTTGGAGTACTTATCACTACTTTCTCCACCTTGGTGTTATTCCTTCCTTCCTTCCACATTGCCTCCTCTAACATCTTTTTTGCCCATTATTGTGTATTGGGTCTACCTTGTTCTACACAACCACCACCACCCTGTCTCTGTGTTCTTCCAGCATGCTCTCTTTAAGTTTAAGTTTGCCACACCTTCATTGGGCTGTTTCTATGGGGGAGAATTTTTTTTCCCAACCTCCATCTAACCCTAATGATCCATCCCCCCTAAGTCTTTGCTGATCTCTTAATGCCTGATATGCTAGTGGTATATCTATGTGCCTATTGAATGAGTTTTTATTTGAAAACCAGGCTTCTTTCAGGAGATAGCCTTCCTTTGTTTCATTGTGAGCCAGAACCTTGGTACTCCTGGAAGTAACAACAAGGGAGAGAAAGTAGCCTTCGACATGACCTAACCACAGCTCATAAAATTATCTGCAACAACAATGATTTTTTCCAGCTTCAACCACAACAATACATGAGCTCACAACAGATACCAATTCAAAATGAACCGCTGCAAACTTGACTGTAGAAAATACGGTTTTAGCAACAGAGTACTTAATGCCTGAAACTCACTACCTGACTCTGGTTTCATCACCTAACCCTCAAAACTTTACCTTAATCTGTCCACTGTTGACCTCACCCGATTCCTAAGAGGTCAGTAAGGGGCATTCATAAATGCACTAGCATGCTACCGTCCCTGTCCTAATGTTCTCTCTTCTCAGTACCCGTCTTATGTATATAAACAGTGTTTTATCTATGCATATTACCGATACATACTTGACAAAATAAATAAAATAAAATAATACCACTATGAATCTGCTATGTACACGATTAAAGACTATGGACTGAGTAATCTTCTTAGACATCAAGGAGCAACTTAAATTGACTGATTAACTGATCCCATAAGAATATTCTCACTATGCTTGCCAGTGTGGAAAGGATATAGGATACTGTTATAATTAAAAGGATCCAAGCCAAAATGGTGTATGTTGCATGTCCCAAGAATGAAGAAAAGGTAGGGAGGTAGGGAGGGGGGTAGGTAGGTAGGTAGGTAGGGATGGATGGATAGATCGATAGATGGATGGATGGATGGATGGATGGATGGATAGATAGATAGATGATAATAGATATGGTTAGATTGAAATAGAGATGATGACGGTCTTGGCATATTCAGGTTTCTCCCTGTGTAGGATTCAGAAATCTTCTCTTTAAGTCCCCCCTCTCTCTGTCTCTAATATATATATATGTTTTCGTAGATTTTCATGGGTACAGGTATGACGGTCTTGGCATATTCAGGTTTCTTCTCATGTAGTATTCAGAAATTTCTGGTGACGTTTCAACGAGGTCCCACTCGTCATCTTCAGGCTGGTGCTTCTGTCCTTATTCTAGGGTGTTCACCAGCCTGAAGATGATGAGTGGGACCTCATCGAAATGTCGCCAGAAATTTCTGAATCCTACATGGGAAGAAACCCGAATATGCCAAGACCGTCATACCTGTACCCGTGAAAATCTAAGAAATCATATATATATTAGAGATAGAGAGAGGGGGGACTTAGAGAGAAGATGGTGATGATGTTGAAGAAGAAGAAGAAGAAGAAGAAGAAGAAGAAGAAGAAGAAGAAGAAGAAGAGGAAGAGGAAGAGGAAGAGGAAGAGGAAGAGGAAGAGGAAGAGGAAGAGGAAGAAGAAGAAGAAGAAGAAGAAGAAGAAGAAGAAGAAGAAGAAGAAGAAGAAGAAGAAGAAGAAGAAGGATAGCTGGATGGATGGGTAGATAGGTAGGTAGACAGACAGACAGACAATAATATAGTTAGATAAGTTAGAGGAGAAAGAGAGAGAGAGAGAAAGAGAAAGAGAAAGAGAAAGAGAAAGAGAAAGAGAAAGAGAAAGAGAAAGAGAGAGATTCTAATGCATGAAAATTTAATTCAAAAAATGGAGTTACATTCATTCCAAACGGTTTAAGTAGCTCTTGGCAAATGCTTCTAATGGGCATTTAGAGCCTCTGAGGTCAACTTATTCACAATAGCTGTGGTTATATTTTTCAGTGTTCTTAGGGCAAATGAGTGCACAATCATTTTTAAAGGTGTGCTTACATCCTGTGACGATAGTTTGAACACCATCAAACAACAGCATCTGCTTATTCAAGGTCTCTGGGAAAGACGCAATATGTGGACAAGAATGCCAAATTCAGTCTAAACATCTGGCTGACTGTGGGACCAACCATAAGAATTTTATTAGATTTGCATCTTGCACATTTTGCCCTTGCGATAATAAAGAGACTTTTCACTATAAAGTCTGCAAACTTTTACAATGTTCTTGAAAGGAAATGTTTGGATGTTTGTTTGTTGTTTGTTTGTTTGATTTCTATGCCACCCTTCTCGAGGCAACTCAGGGTGGTATACAACATTGAATCTAAAAATATATGAGAAATCTAAATAACTATAACAATTATGAAAATTTACTAAAAAAACATTTTAAAAGACCCCCGTGTATGCTCACACACATTCATCCAGTCCAATCATTCTCATATCGGGCAGAGACTGTCTCATTGCTCACGGCCCCCATGCCCGCTGACAGAGGTAGGTTTTTAAGGCTTTACGAAAGACCAGGAAGGAGGGGGTGGTAGGTATCTCCAAAGGGAGTTCATTCCAGAGGGCAGGTGCCATCACAGAGAAGGCTCTTCCCCTTGGCCCCGCCAGTAAACATTGTCTGGCCAATGTAACCCGGGGAAGGCTGAATCAGTGGGACCTAACTGGCCGCTGGGATACATGAGGCAGAAGACAATCCCAAAGATAATCTTGTCCTAAGATGTTTCTAAGATTTAATGTTGTCTGCCTTAATAAATTGTTCAGGAAAAGAATACCTTGCATGCATTAAACCATGTAAATTTGATGAAGTTCCAAACCAAAAAAGCCATGACAGACTGAGAGACAGAAGCAGTAATAGACAGACAGACATACTATATCCCTGGTGTTACATGTTTGTAAATCAATCATGGCATTGCATTTAGTGAAAAAAATTGCAAATGCGCATGAATGCTCGTTGTATGCTTGACAGATTCATAAAATCTCCCAACATTGGAAGGACTTGATTAAGCATGATCCAAATATACAGTACCCTCACATGTCTGGCTTCAAAACTGAGGAAGAGGGAGAGGAGGAAGAGGAGGAGGAGGAGGAGAAGGAGAAGGAGAAGGAGAAGAGGAAGAATAAGAAGAAAAAGAAGAAGAAGAAGAAAGAGAGGAGAAGAAGAAGAAGAAGAAGAAGAAGAAGAAGAAGAAGAAGAAGAAGAAGAAGAAGAAGAAGAAGAAGAAGAAGAAGAAGAAGAAGCAGCTCATATATTATTGGCTCCATCTTTTATATCTGTTCTTTATTACCAGCAGTGCGAAAATAATTTCCACCTGGTTCTTTTAAGTAAACACTGATTCTCATTTAGATTAACCACACTGCTGTTTAATGCTCTAATCCTTCCTAAAAACAGAAACAAAAGTTTCATTAAGCATCTGTGCTGAAGCCAAGCTGCTTTAATATCCTTTTTTTTAAAAATGAATCCTTAGTGTATGTACCACATTCTGGCTGTTATCCAAGCAGCTACATAACCCTAATAACTTATTCATATCCTGTGACTTATTCTAAGACCAAGACAAAAACAAAGATATGGATGTTCTGAAACACATAATGCATTATTTTATCCATTATATCTAACCTTTATTTAGAATACATTCCCCATGGAATGGAATGGAATAGAGAAGAGGAATGAAGAATGGAAAAATGGAATTGAATGGAGTGGAATAGAAAAGAGGAATGATGAATAAAATTAGAATAGAATAGAATAGAGTGGAATAATGAAATGAAGAGTGAAAAGAAGAATGGAACGGAACAGAACTGAATTTATTTATTTATTATTTTATTATTTAGATTTGTATGCCGCCCCTCTCCGAAGACTCGGGGCGGCTCACAACAAGATAGAACAAATCATAAATAATCCAAATAACTTTAAAATATTTAAAGATTTAAAAGAACCCCATATACTAACAGACACACACACAAGCATACCATGTATAAATTGAACATGCCCGGGGGAGGTGTTTAAGTTCCCCCATGCCTGATGGCAAAGGTGGGTTTTAAGGAGTTTACAGAAGGCAGGAAGAGTAGGGGCAGTTCTAATCTCTGGGGGGAGTTGGTTCCAGAGAGCCGGTGCCGCCACAGAGAAGGCTCTTCCCCTGGGGCCCGCCAACTGACATTGTTTAGTTGATGGGACCCGGAGAAGGCCAACTCTGTGGGACCTAATCGGTCGCTGGGATTCGTGTGGCAGGAGGCGGTCTCGGAGATATTCTGGTCCAGTGCCATGAAGGGCTTTAAAGGTCATAACCAACACTAATAATAATGGAATGAAGAATGGAATGGGATGGGAGAGAAGAAGAGAGGATAATGAAATGAAGAATGAAAAGAAGAATGGAACAGAGCAGAATAGAATAGTCTTATTTGGCCAAATGCGATTAGACTTGGCCAAATAAAGCCATGTTGTCCATAATATGTTACAATGAGAAGCATACTGCACGAGTCAAAAAGAGGGTGGGGAAAATATTTACTGACCCCTCACATCTTGGACACAAACTGTTTCAACTCCTACCCTCAAAATGTTGCTACAGAACACTGCACACCAAGACAACTAGACACAAGAACAGTTTTTTTCCGAACACCATCACTCTACTAAACAAATAATTCACTCAACACTGTCAAACTTTCTACCAAATCTGCACTTCTATTCTACTAGTTTTTCTCATCAATCCTATCACCCATTTCCTCCCATGTTGACTGTATGATTGTAACTTGTTGCTTATATCCTAAGATTTTTTGTTAATATTGCTTCTTCATTGCTTATTTGACACCTATGACAATCATTAAGTGTCGTACCACATGATTCTTGACAAATGTATATTTTATTTTATGTACGGTGAGAGCATATGTACCAAGACAAATTCCTTGTGTGTCCAATCACACTTGGCCAATAAAATTCTATTCTATTCTATTCTATTCTATTCTATTCTATAATAGGCTTACAGCTCTACTGTATGGGTAAATATACTTAAACAGAAAACAATATAGGTGTTCAGCAGAGGGTTGGCATGAGGAGGAAAAAGTTGTTTGTGTGTAGCGGTTCATGGTTTTTTTTTGGTATGCAATATGGCATCTTGAGGGGAAGAGTTGAAACAGTTTATGACCAGGATGTGAGGATCTGTAGATATTTTCTCAGTCTTCTTTCTGACCCATGGAATATAAAGGTCTTTTAAGGAAGGAAGGCTTTTATTTATTTTTCTGCACTCCTAACTGTCCCTTATTGTTCTGCCGGGCTCTCTGATAGGAGCCTCCCGAAAATTCAAAGGTACAAATTTCAGACACACTCACGTTTGAAAGTTCAAAACAATGTTCTTTATCACAAAATTCAAAATAAACAAAGCACTCTTTGTATTGCAAAGAGCACTCTTCCCAAAACAACTGGATAGTCTGTACAGTTTTCCTTAAGCAGTCATTAAGTACTTAGCTAGCAGCTGTGAAGAAACTTCACACCCCTTCTTCTTCAAACGAAGTGAGACACACACACACGTTGCTCTGCTTTGGTTTCAAAGGCGTGAAAAAGCAACAAAGTCCAGCAACACAAGATTCCTGACAAACTCCTATCAGATATTCTTCCACAATGGCCAAACCCACGTGCTGCTATTTGTAGCAGCAGCCCTAATTACTGGAACCCCACCCAAACACAGGTGGCCTCCCTTATTTTCTTTAATATGTTCTTACTTGGTCTCTTCTACACATAATTCTGCGCTTGCATGGGTCCAAAACGTCATCATCTGAATCAACGGAAGATAAGGGTGATTGACTGCCTGGGCTGTGTGCCAAGCCCCCCTCTGCCGAGTCACTCCCACCTTCTTCTTCGTCCGAGGAAAATAAACTCTGAACTGATTCTGTCGGCAATAACAAAGGCCTGTGACCTGTTGAATTTTCCCCTGCATCCACCTCCCCATTCCCTGGGGCAGGAGCTGGGCCAGAGCCAACCACAACACTTATCCTGTCCTGGAGTGAAATTCAGCAGGGTAGGTTCTACAACAGTGATGGTGAACATTTTTTCCCTTGGGTGACAAAAGAGCATGGGTGTGCACTATTGCACATGCTCAAATGTCTACACCCATAATTCAATGCCTGTGGGGGTGGCAAATACAGCTTCCCCTGCCCCCTGGAGGCCCTCTGGAAGCTGGAAACGGCCTGTTTCCCAACTTCTGGTGGGTCCAGTAGGCTCGTGTTTCACCCTCTCTAGGCTCCAAAGGCTTCCCTTTGGAGGGTAAAAAGATCATCCCATATCCCCCTGGAGGCTCTCTGGCAGCCAAAAACGCATCCCAGAGCCTTTGTGTGAACCCAAAATCAGCTGGCCTGCACACACATGCATGTTGGAGCTGAGCTAGGGCAACAGCTCATGTGCCAGCAGATGACTCCACGTGTCACCTGTGGCACACCATCACTGTCCTATAGAATCGGTGCCAGTGATTATGCACAGTTCTGAGAACTGATCAATCCCCTCCACTCCCCGCCTCGCCTTGGTGATGTTAAATTGGCCATGCCCAATGAAGGGCTACCAAAATTTTTACTATCTCATGCAGGGCTTATGTAGGACGTCCTGCATTTTCTTTCAACATCTTTCAGTGCAAATTGGGTGCTGGAATGGAGTTCCATTTTTGCTCCTCCACTGTGTTTCCCCCTCATCCAGGCAGCAGCCCACCCCTGGCCATGCCCACTCAGTCACATGATCCACCAAGCCACATCCACCAAGCCAAACCCACAGAACCATTAGAGGTGAAATTTGAATGTCACCCTTGGTCCTGTCCTATCCTGTTTAATTATTAAACCAAACCAGACAGTTATAGTATCTCTGTGTGTACCTACACTCGTTCCTCCACCTGGATTTTGTTCCTGTGTAACCTTATACGGGGGGACCTGTAGTGGAAAACTAGGCCACCAACTTAACAGCAAAAACTCAAACTACCCATAACAATGGTTTTTTTTTCTATATGTGCCTTACACATTGGAGTGTAAAAGATTACTTTCAACGGATGAAGTGTAAAAGGATCCAATCTAATTCAAACTGATCCTTTTGCCCTTTACTTTTTAGCTTGCTCCAACTACATATTATAGATGATATGTGCATTGAGGGTTTTCAGTATTAAACGCTTTGGGTTCCTTATCACTTTGGAAAAGTTACTATGGGCGAAATCAAAGTTCTTACCTGTAGCTAAACTTCCAATGGGCTTTTAAGTGACATCATGAGCCTTAACCCTTCTTTTTCCTTCTTCCCTCTTCCCTCCTCCTCCTTTTCTTCTTCTTCTTCTTCTTCTTCTTCTTCTTCTTCTTCTTCTTCTTCTTCTTCTTCTTCTTCTTCTTCTTCTTCTCCTTCTTCTCCCCACTTCCTCTCCTACTCCTACTCCTCTGCTTCCTTTTCCTCCTTTGACAACATGGACCCTTATCTTCCATAAATCAATATTTAGACAACATTATGCCACAGGTAACCTTTTCCATCACATGAATATGTTGATTAATTTGCAAGCCCTAGATCTTGGACTTTCCTTCTGAACATCAACAGCTTTCATTGCAAGGCAAACCATCACAACTCAGTCCAGGGAGAATAGCTTTGACTTTTAGATGTTCACATGATATTTTAGCTACTATTCAAGCTCACACTGCATGTTATGTTGCCCATCTGTTTCTAATTACTTTGATTGTTTTCTATGGAGAGGTGGGCTTTGTTTACACTTGGAATCTCTTAGCACCCAACCCCTCACCCCCAAATAACAGTAGTTTAGATTTGGTAGGCTTGACTTATTTCATGAAAGCAATAAATTCTCGACAGAAACAAACAAACACATTATGCCCTTAAGCCTTTTATACTATTTCTATAGCTTTGCTTTCATGGTGATTGATTAAAATCTATCAATCATTCCAGATCGGGTTCTAACTAGTTACCATGAAATCCTTCTCAATCTTTTGGCTAAGATCAAACACAGTGTTCATGAGTATCCATAAATACAAGAGCAACTGAAATCAACTTAATTAAGCAAAGCTACAGTTTGTAATTCTGTAGATCAGTAAACTGGAGACGTATCCCAATGAAGCTGAAATCTTAAGTATATAAGATCCTCAGTCCTTCTCTTCTGAAGTTTTTTCTGACAAAAACAAAAGTTTTTGCTAACTTTGCTAAGCCTTCCATAAAAGCTTAAAGACCTATTTATGCCACCAGGCCTGGGGCCATTAGATCCTATCCCCCTAGCCGATGAACATAATATATTTTGTTGTGTGAATGGCAATGAAAGATTTTAATTTTATTAGAGTTTTTAAAGTTTTGTGGTTATATTAATTAGATTTTTAGATATGTATACGGTATATTGTTTTTGACATGTTGTGAGCTGCCCCGAGTCCTCGGAGAGGGACGGCATACAAACCCAACCAACCAACCAACCAACTAACCAACCAACCAACCAACCAACCAACCAACCAACCAACCAATCATTTTACCCATCTCAGAAGGATGAAAAGCTGAATCAATACAATCACCATGACAGAACCAACTGGCGGTGGGAAATTAGCCTATAGTACTTCATTCTAACCACTAATCCACCATGTTTTCTATATATATTTATGTGTATGCATATTGTGCCTTTCTGATTCAAATGAGACAATTTGAATCCAACAAAATGAAATTTCATGTGGAGATAAGTAAGATTGGGCAGGAAAAACAGATGAAACATAAAACATGGCTCAAACACAGTAACATTCAGAGGGACCTTGGAATCCGAATAGATGACCACTTAACCACGAGTCATTATTTTACTGAAAGAGTAGTAGATCCTTGGAAAAAACTTCCAGCAGACGTGGTTGGTAATCCACAGTTACTGAATTTAAACATGCCTGGGATAAACATATATCCATCCTAAGATAAAATACAGAAAATAGTATAAGGGCAGACTAGATGGATCATGAGGTCTTTTTCTGCCGTCAGACGTCTATGTTTCTATGTAATAAAACTCAGTTTTTCTTGATAGCTAAAATGATGACGCTTCTGGGTGAAAGACATTTATCAAGAGTAGGACTTCCTTGTGAGAAGGTATAGTTGCTTTCTACCTATGAGGTGGGGGAGAGCCTAAGTAGGCCACAAATTTAGAAATCTGTCTCTTTAATAATGTAATTTGGTTCCGGTGGGGCTACATGTTGTCTTTTAGTCAGGCAGGTGGTTTAGCTAGAGAAGAAAAATGCTGATGAAGGAATATGATGACCTTTTTTTCCCCCCTTCCTGAAAGATTGTGCCAGCTGGCTTAGTGTGTGTATTGTCTATAAAAGTCTCTGTATTACTTTCCCACCTTATTCAGTCTCATGTTCTTCTGTGGAAATGAAGATGTAAATATTGTCAGGCTCGATCATAAATTCTCCTCATGTGGATAAATCTTGACTTGGATTTTTTTTTATTTAAAAAAGTCATTTTCTTCACTATAAAGCAGGTTTGAATTTGATTTCCTTTCTCCCTTTCTCCCTCTCCCTCTCCTCTCCTTTTCTTTTCTTTCCTTTCCTTCCACCCATCATATATTTTCTTTTTTCCCTTTCCTTTCCCACCTTTTCCTTTCCTTTCCTTTCCTTTCCTCTTTCTCTTTCCCACTTCCCTCTTCTTTTCTTTCCTCCCCTTTCCTCTCTTGAGGAAACTTGACACAAATGCTCATCTTGGCTTCTGGATGCTCACTAAGAAAGGGTTTTTTGAAATGACCATCAGATCATTATTATTATTTCTTATACAGTATTATATTAACCCTCTGATGCTAAGGAGTTAAATGTTCTACTCCCCCTCCCCACGTGAAAAGAACTCTGTTCCATCTGCTTGCTGCCTTATATTAACACACTCTGATGCTAAGGAGTTACACATTCTACATAACTTTTCAAACTTTGACTGTCAATGTGTCAAGCCCAATCACATAGATATGTAGCGAAGTACTGGAATCCAGCTACTAGTTTGTTGATTTGATTTGATTTGATTTGATTTGATTTGATTTGATTTGATTTGATTTGATTTGATTTGATTTGATTTGATTTGATTTGATTTGATTTGATTTGATTTGATTTGATTTGATTTGATTTGATTTGATTTGATTTGATTTGATTTGATTTGATTTGATTTGATTTGATTTGATTTGATTTGATTTGATTTGATTTGATTTGATTTGATTTGATTTGATTTGATTTGATTTGATTTGATTTGATTTGATTTGATTTGATTTGATTTGATTTGATTTGATTTGATTTGATTTGATTTGATTCGATTCGATTCGATTCGATTCGATTTGATTCGATTTGATTCGATTCGTATGCCGCCCCTCTCCGGAGACTCCGGGCGGCTAACAGCGACAATAAAAAAGTGTACAATAGTAATAATACTGTATATAAATGACTGTTTTGACATTTTTCTTTTTAAACCTTGCAAATATGGCTTATGAACAAATGCCAATTAAGGAAGTTTGAGTTTATTAATCATAATCATTTAGAAAGCAAAGGATATAATCAGTGATGGGCTACCAAAATTTTTACTACCACACTGTGACGGTGGCTTATGCATTTTGATTCAACATCTTTCAGTGCAAATTGGGTGCTCTGGGGTGGAGCTCCAAATTTTGCTACCGGAACTGCGTCCCTGACCGTTCCCATAGGAGCCCATCACTGGATACAATTCAATTTCCTCTTTCAAAACCAATAGGATTTAAAAAGGTAATAATTGAAATTGATGGGAACATGGATAATTAGAGAGACAAATGTACACTGCCATGCTAATGCAGAAAACAATAATGTCCATCACATGTTAGAAATACATATGGTATACAATTAGATTAATTTTTGTTCATTTCCTTTTTTTAAAAGTTAGGTTTAATTAGCAAACACCTTTAAACTCCATCCCCAGGTGTGCCCTGTGAACGGAATTAGGGCCCTTTCCTTCCCCAGAAGCCATGCAACTCATGCAGCTATTGTGCTTTATTCCCCTGCTTAAAGTTTTTATATTCTCACTCTTTTTCTTTCTTTGAGAAAGTTTCATACTTAAATGCATCTATTGAGAAAATTAGAGACGAATGAAAAGTTCTTTGGAAGATGCAAAGGATATTTATAGGCAGTTACAGCAGTAGGGCAAAACAGTGGCATGATTGAATGTAGGGAAAATTCAAATGGACGAGAGTTAGACGATTCATCCATCTCTAATGAACAGTTGGCTACAAGACTGGTCCAGGTTTGCCTGTTCTAATCAGTGATCTCATAAATAGTTCTGCTTTGGCTTCCTCAACTACAGCCAAACAAATTATTAGTTTAGTTTAAATATTGAAAAGTAGTCTATAAGAAATTATAATTAGCACATGAGACTCTCCGGATTATTTATCTTCCTAAAGAGGTTTATCTGGCTCTTCCCTCATACCAATTCTTTTAATGTTGTGAAAGAGAACAACGGCACATTTCAATTAAAACACCTCTGTTCCATGACAGTTACTGCCAAATGATGGGAATAAGAATATTCTTTATTAGCCAAGTGTGATTGGACTCACACGGAATTCGTCTCCGGTGCATAAGCTCTCAGTGTACATGCAAAAAAAAAAAAAGATAAGCCATAGATCATAAATCATAAGATACAATCAAAAATAATAACAAAATAGAAAGAAGTAGAAATAGAAATAGAGATAGAAATAATAAAAATAATAGAAATAGAAATAAGATAAGGTGGCACAGTGGGTAGACTGCAGTATTGCAGGCCACTAAAGCTGATTGCTATATCTGCAGGTCAGCGGTTCAAATCTCACCACCAGCTCAAGTTTGACTCAGCCTTCCATCCTTCCGAGGTGGGTAAATGAGGACCCAGATTGTGAGGGCAATATGCTGGCTCTGTTAAAAAGTGCTGTTGCTAACATATAAGGTGCCCTGAGTCTAAGGAGAAGGGTGGCATTAAAAAAAATTGAATGAATGAATGAATGAATAAATAAATAAATAAATAAATAATGTAATCAATCAATCAATTAATTAATTAATAGAAATAGAAATAATAGAAATAGAAACAGAAATAGATATTTTTTAATTGGCCAAGTGTGATTGAACACACAAGGAATTTTTCTTGGTGCATATGCTCTCAGTGTACATACAAGAAAAGATACATTCACCAAGAATCATAAAGTACAACTAAAATAAATAAGCAATCAAATCATATTAGGAATCTGTCAGTATGAATTGTAAAGATACAAGCAACAAAATTACAAAGTTATTTATTTATTTGTCAAGAATGTATAAGATAACAGGTACACACACACACACACACACACAAAACACCAGACCCTGTAACTTTAAAAAAAAAATACATTTATTACAATTTTGTCAATCTCTTTATCAGATATGTGGCGTCAATCTTGGATGCAGTATTTTATTGCGTTTGCTTATTTTCTTTTAATATATCCTCAATATTTATTCAGTTTGGTTTGTTCACTGCAGTTAGTTTTTCATTCTGTGCTGTGCACAACACAACAAAACAATCCAGAGACAACATAAAAATAAATAAAGAATAATCAATTAGAAATAGAACAAAAATATCCATGCATAAAAATGCCTATTCTCCAATCGATTAGAGGTGAAAGATCATTAAAAAGAAAAGATTTTACAGATATTCTAAATATAAACCAGAAGATACCAGTGGTTAAATTATATTCCATTATGACCTCACTCCAATCCAAGTGACCTTATGTGGCTACTATGCTATAAAAGCATGAAAACATTGACATATTGAAATCCTATAAGCAAGTTAAGACAAAATAAGTACATGCAGTTGTGGTAAGAGTAGGCAAGGTTGTTTACAGATGGATTTCTCTTGTATTCTCAGAGTACATTGTGACCTTTAAATATACTGCAAAATGAAACATCTCCAGCACAAAATCTATCAATGTTTATACACTGCAAACAAACAAAACATTGAGGCATGCTGGAAGTGAAATGAGCAGGAAGTATCTCAGATACTTTCATACCTTTCCCTACAAATACTTGTAAGAATGCAAGAAATAACTATATATATTCATTTTCCTCTCAATTTTCCTTTGGGCCACAAAATCATAGGCAATGAAAGCAAAATATTTGGACTGAGTTAGAGCATTGCCCACCAGAACAACTAGACACAAGAAGAGGTTTTTTTCCCCCAAACACCATCAATCTGCTAAACAAATAATTATCTCAACACTGTCAAACTATTCACTAAGTCTGCATTACTATTACTGTTAATCTTCTGATCATTCCTATCACGCATCTCCTCCGACTTATGACTGTATGACTGTAACTTGTTGCTTGTATTTTTATGATTTATATCAACATTGTTTCCTGATTGCTTATTTGTACCTTATGACAATCATTAAGTGTTGTACCTCATGATTCTTGACAAATGTAACTCTTCTTTTATGTACACTGAGAGCATCTGCACCAAAGACAAATTTCTTGTGTATCCGATCACACTTGGCCAATAAACTATTCTATTCTATTCTATTCTATTCTATTCTATTGGCAGAGCAGGGGTGGCGCAGCAGGTAGAGTGCTGTACTGCAGGCCACTGAAGCTGACTGTAGATATGTAGGTCAGCGGTTCAAATCTCATCACCAGCTCAAGGTTGACTCAGCCTTCCATCCTTCCAAGGTGGATAAAATGAGGACCCGGATTGTGGGGGCAATAGCCTGGCTCTGTTAAAAAGTGCTATTGCTAACATGTTGTAAGCCGCCCTGAGTCTAAGGAGAAGGGCGGCATAAAAATTGAATAAATAAATAAATTCTATTCTATTCTATTCTATTCTATTCTATTCTATTCTATTCTATTCTATTCTATTCTATTCTATTCTATTCTATTCTATTCTATTCTATTCTATTCTATTCTATTCTATTCTATTCTATTCTATTCTATTCTATTCTATTCTATTCTATTCTATTCTATTCTATTCTATTCTATTCTATTCTACTCTACTCTAGCCCAGCCCAGTCTAGTCTAGACTGACAAAAAAATGAGATTGCTAGTAGCTTGCTGGCTGCAGGAATGATAATTGTACATTGGAAGACTAAACTTCTCACACTTAATTGGCACACTTAACTCAAGAATCCCACAACAATTTTGAAAATTTGGTTTTCCAATCTGATTCGTGAAGGAGGCATTGATGCATAAATGCAGGTGGTTTTTAGCATAGCTTTATGTTTTTTAGGGAAGTATGTATTTAATTACAATGCGTGGTGAATATGTATTAGTAAAAATTAGAATTAGTTAAATAAAGCAACTCACTTGTCTTAATAAGATATGTGATATGCAAATCAGATCCATCTGTGAAGTTTCAAATTAATTGATTTATTGCTAAAAGTCTATGTGCAGGAATCTTCTCAAACTTCTCTAATCAGCAGCTGATTAGAGTTAGATAAGGGTCAATGGCAATTAAGGAGTTGGGAAGGTTGAACTTAGTTCATTTGTGACTACATAATGATTGCAGGCTGATGCCTCTTTTTCTCTCCTTTACCAGTTTGTCTAAAATTATTGCTGTGTAATTTTTTTATTTTTTTTCACCTCCTATGGTTACAAGTGTATTCTCTCCCTTTTTGGCACTGTTTTCATACTTTAATAAATGTGTCCTCTTATTTATTTACTTTTCTTTGAATGTGGAGGATGATTGATTGTACTAGGACAGCAGCAAGATTAAAATAAAATGTCAGTAAAATCAATTAATTGAGAATTAAGATGTTCATAAAAGAGCCTGGGTGGTGCAGTGGTTAGAGTCCAGTACTGGTAAGATACTTCTGCTGATCACCAGCTGCCAGCAATTTGGCAGATCGAATCTCAGTAGGCTCAGCCTTCCATCCATCCAAGGTCAGTAAAATGAGGACCCAGATTGTTGGGGGCAAGATGCTGACTCTCTGTAAACCACTTGAAGAGGGCTGTAAAGCACTGCGAAGCAGTATATAAGTCTAAATGCTATTGCTATTTGTAAAGTAGGGTGCACTTTAAGCAAACTTCAGGGTACTTTTCAGCTGGTTTGGATCGGTTCAGGTGAACCGATAGTAGCAACCTATACCATCCTCTTTAGCTATGTTTTCAAGCCTGTGCATGCATGCAAGCTGCACATGTGAGCAAAGTTTGTTTGTTTGTTTGTTTGTTTGTTTGTTTGTTTATTTATTTATTTATTTATTTATTTATTTATTTATTTATTTATTTATTTATTTATTTATTTATTTATTTATTTATTTATTTATTTATTTATTTATTTATTTATTTATTTATTTATTTATTGTTAGAGTTGAGAGGGACCATGAAGGCCATCAAGTTCAACCCCCTGCCCAAGCAGGAACCCTATAGCACACCAGTCAAGTGGCAGTTCAATCTTCTCTTAAAAATGTCCAGAGTGTTGGAGTTCACAACGTCCGCTGGTAGGTTCTTCCATTGGTTGATCGCTCTGAGGAAGTTCCTCCTTATCTCTATGTTGAATCTCTCCTTGGTCAGCTTCCAGCCGTTGTTCCTCATCTGGCCCTCTGGTGCCCTGGAGAATAAAGTGATCCCCTCCTCTCTGTGACATCCCCTCGTATACTTGTAGACTACTATCATGTCCGCTCTGGCCCTCCTTTTCTCTAGGATATCCATGCCCAGTTCCATCAGTCTCTCTTCGTAAGTCTTGGTTTCCAGTCCCTTAAGTTCATGTGCAGAAGGCTGCACACATGTGCAGAAGACACACATGTGCATTTTTGGTGCTGGATCAACCAGTAGGTAAATTATGTGAACCCCACTTCTGGCAAACTCACCTAAAATCCCTATTCCCCCAAAATTAATGCTGTCAAATTGAGCAAAAAATAAAATAAAAAAAGGATTTATTTGCAATGTTTAAGTTCCCCTAGATTTTATTAATACCATATCATGTAACCAAGAAGCAGACTGTAGTGCGCTTCAACTTTTTAATACAGTATGCCAATCTGCCTTTTAATGTCTGTGACATTAAAAAAGGTGCTCTATAAATAACATTGTAAGATATAAATAAGGTCCTGAACCTATGAAATTGTTCAGATGCTAATTTAATCTCCTTTCCTCCCAGAGAATTGTATCTTGAAATACAAGCAAATGCACTTTAAAATAAAATTAACATAGCCATTCACATCCAACTTTCTGCTTCTATGGTTAGAGTTCCAGACAGATTGCATAAGGCTCATTCACCTTATTATTCAATTATTATCAGCTTTTGCAGTGACTTGGGGCATAAGTCACCCCAATGGATAGAGTTCATCATTAGCTCTCAAGAGTTCATGTATACTTAACTCCCACTGAAGTGCTAATGAGCTTTGCTCATAAGCTGCTTTGATGAAGTGCTGATGAATTTTGTTGAATGATTATGAAATGCACCTCGGAATGCACAAAAAGCTACATTTTTGGATCATCTGGGTATTAAACTAGTCAGCCGTGAAAGTGATTAACCTCTTATTGGATACTGATTTATATGTGTGTATGTGTATATATATATATATACAGTATTCCCTCGATTTTCGCGGGGATGCATTCCGAGACCACCCGCAAAAGTCGAATTTCCGCGAAGTAGAGATGCGGAAGTAAATACACCATTTTTGGCTATGGACAGTATCACAAGCCTTCCCTTAACACCCCTAAATTACCATTTACCATTCCCTTAACAACCATTTACTCATCATTATTACTGGTACTCACCGTTGAATAAGACACTTAGTGATCCTGATATTTATAAACATAATTATTTATTAACACTAATTATTATTTTTGCTATTTATTTGCAAAAATTATTAGTTTGGCGATGGCGTATGATGTCAACAGGCGGGAAAAACCGTGGTATAGAAAAAACCCCGCGAAGTATTTTATAATTTATATTTTTTGAAAAACCGTGGTATAGGCTATTCACAAAGTTCGAACCCGCGAAAATCGAGGGAACACTGTACACATATATATACACTGCTCAAAAAATTAAGGGAACACTTAAACAACAGAATAAAACAAGTATTCAATGAGAATATTTCATTCATTCAGATCTAGGATGTGTTATTTGAGTGTTTCCTTTATTTTGTTTTTTTGAGCAGAATGTGTGTGTGTGTGTGTGTATTTATATATGAGGGTTATCTGCAAAGTAAGGTTACAAAGCATGTTAACTTTGATGAGCCGGGGTGGCGCAGCAGGTAGAGTGCTGTACTGCAGGCCACTGAAGCTGACTGTAGATCTGAAGGTCAGTGGTTCAAATCTCTTCACCGGCTCAAGGTTGACTCAGCCTTCCATCCTTCCGAGGTGGGTAAAATGAGGACCCAGATTGTGGGGGCAATATGCTGGCTCTGTTAAAAAGTGCTATTGCTAACATGTTGTAAGCCGCCCTGAGTCTAAGGAGAAGGGTGGCATAAAAATCAAATAAGTAAGTAAGTAAGTAAGTAAGTAAGTAAGTAAGTAAGTAAGTAAGTAAGTAAGTAAGTAAGTAAGTAAGTAAGTAAATAAATAAATAAGTAAATAACTAAATAACTAACTCCATGAGGAATGTTCATGGGGGAAGTTGGCAGTGCCAGGAGTCAGTAGATCATTGACCGGCATTGTGGTGAAGGTTAGAGATGAGCGTCCTCATTCCGTTTCCCTCCAAATGTGAAGCGCATGCTGTAATACCCTACCTGAATGCTAAGGGCATGAACGCTGCAGCGATGGGTGACCAAGATGCTTACTGATGTGCACAAAATCGACAAAATCAGTGCCGCCCAAGAATTTCTTGACCGTTTCGAGATTGAAGGCGAGGCTTTTCTCAACCGTATAGTGACAGGAGATGAAATTTGGGCTTATCACCCTACTCCAGAGAACAAACATCAATCAATGCAGTGGCGTCATACTCATTCTCCCAAAATTTTCAAAACTCAGCAATCGGTGAGAAAAATCTTGGGCACCCACCACGCACAAATCTTGAGCACCTATCGCAGCAATGATACAATGCACATTTCGCACTACACACACACACAAACACAAATGTAAATATATATACAAACAAACACACAAATACAAATATAATTATGGTGGTACCTCTACCTACGAATGCCTCTACTTACGAACCTTTCTAGAGAAGAACCGAGTGTTCAAGATTTTTTTGCCTCTTCTCAAGAACCATTTTCCACTTACAAACCCAAGCCTCCAAAAGTGTAACTGGGAAAGGCAGGGAGAATCCTCCATGGGGCCTCTCTAGGAATCTCATGGAAGGAAACAGGGCCGGAAAAGATGGGGAGAAGCCTCCATGGGGCCTCTCTAAGAATCTCCTGGGAGGAAACCTCCCTGTGGTTTCCCCAATCACACACATTATTTGCTTTTACATTGATTCCTATGAGAAAAATTGCTTCTTACAAACTTTTCTACTTAAGAATCTGGTTACAGAATGAATTTTTAAATATATATATATATATTTATTCATTTTGTAAGTATGGTTACATAAAACAAACATAAAACAGTGCACAGTGCATGTGCCCATCACCCGACCGACAATAACCATCACCACCACCACCAATTGCAGGGGGTTCAAATATTTACTAGTTTATATATATATATTTCCTTGGCTCTACTTTGCATTTGTTATTATTGAAAGAGTGATTGGAGTTTATTTTTCACATTTGCATCACAGATTCTACTCAGCATATAACCTTTCACCTTATTCCATTGTACCATCAGCTTCTCCAGTTTATTTTCATCAAAGTTGTTTAATCTTATTTCCATGATTTCAAAATGTATGTGATCCACCATGTACCAGTACCAAGGTTACAGAATGAATTAAGTTTGTAAGTAGAGGTACCATTGTATATAAATATAAAAATATATAAAACAGCTTGCCAGGAAGGGAAAGGAGAAAGAGAGAGAAGCCATAAGCAAAAAGAAAGGGGGAGAAATGAATACATCCAAATAATACCATGCCACAAATTATTCTGGATGCGAATAGACTATGTATAAATCAATTCAGCTATAGCTTTTCTGGGGGGTTGAAAATACAGTGACTGTGGCTTGTTTGTCAGATGATGTTTTGAAAAGGCACTGAATTATGAGCTGCCACATTAATTTCAGGTCTCAGACATCAATTATGGTGCAGTGAAGGCAAATATGGCTTCAGTTCCACCAGTCTGGATGCTGCTGTCAAGCATATCCTTTAGTTAAGAAGAGCTCTGTTTACTTGCAGTCCTATGAAGATAGGAAAACAAACTCTTAGTACAGAGGTAGATTATAACTTACATCATTGCTGGTTGGCTTTCTCCTGTGCTATGTGGCTAAGCTGCCTAGGTGCATGGACACTACCTGCGTGTATGCATACTCAGTGAACCAAATTCCTTCCCCCACCCAAAAGCCAAAACCATGATGGTGGTGTATGTAAAATGCCAGAAACTCCGTTAGATTAAATTTTATTTTGCAGTGTTCTGTCTGGGTCACTCCAGAAGCCAATACCAACCCAAAAAGAGAAGCCAGAAACACTGGTAAAAGGCAAAGGCAGTTTTATAAAATTCAAGAAAAACACAGGTAACAGAAAATGTCCTTACAAACAGGAAAATGCTATATCTTCAGATATATCCACGAAGGCAAAAGTCCATGCAGCAATACAGAATTCTTGCTGCCAAGCCGAGGCTGTAGATAGCAGACCTACACCTCCCACGGGTCTTCCAAAGCTGCTGGGCCACAAGCCAGGAACAGAGACGCCAAGAAACAAGACAGGATAATGCAACTCCAAACTGATAACACTCCACATGGCTTCAAGGGCTTGCCTGCCTTTTAAACCCTGCTAAGGAGGACCACACCCAAACCCAGCTGTTCCTAATTCAGTGCTGATAATACTTCTTTAATTGTTCCTTTCTTTGATCTGACCGTCTCTGTCGCATGTCAATGATGGCTTGAGCTTCATCACCTAATGACTCCAAACTACTGGCTGGGGAGAGCCCCCCCCCCTGGGCTCTCATGCTGTTCTCCTTCATCCCATTCATGATTTTCCTCTCCCCCCCGTCCGACTGTTCAGCCCCCTCCTCTTCGCTGTCATCCTCCTCCGGGCATGGAGCCAGCAGAGACACAGCCGGTCCCTGAGCAGCCTCAGGCTGAACCACAACATGCAGTTTGGGTTCTAAAATAAAGCATATTATAAATTCTAGAGCAAATGATGCTCCTCAGTTGCAACACCTACAATTTCAGCCTGTGAATATTTATTGAGAATTAAACTAGAAAACATGGGAAATGAAAGACAAATCATTCTATGATCGGGGAGTAACTTACCGAATAATTCACCAGAAGGTTCCTAATTAAGGGCTGACTGTAATCTTCAACATTTAATGAATAAGAATGGGGAAGTGATCAGCTACAGAAATGAAATATGTGAAATGGTTAACATCATTGTTATTTCTAGGAAATACTTTTTCTCACTTTCCCCTTGTTCACTCCATCACATCTCAGATATATTTTGGAATTTGGCCCTTAGCATATTCCACTAACTAGATAGATAGATAATAGATAGATAATAGATAGATAGATAGATAGATAGATAGATAGATAGATAGATAGATAGATAGATGATAGATAATAGATAGATAGATAGATAGATAGATAGATAGATAGATAGATAGATAGCAAGCAAAAGATAGACAGATAGACAGACAGATAGAAAAATAGATAGATAGATAGATAGATAGATAGATAGATGATAGATAGATAGATAGATAGATAGATAGATAAGCTGTTCCACTATTTAATTGTCCTCACTGTTATGAAGTTTCTCCTTAACTCTAAGTTGCTTCTCTCCTTAGTTATTTTCCATCTATTGTTTCTTCTCCTGCCTTCTAGTACTTTGGTAAATGGAATGCGTCGAGAGGAGTGGCATACAAATCCAATTAATAAAATTAATAAATAAATAAAATAAATAAGCTGATCCCCTCCTCTTTGCGGCAACCCGTCAAATATTAGAATATTGCTATCATGTCACCCTGGTTCTTCTTTTCTCTAGATTAGCCAGCTAGGTTGTAAGCTGCCTTTTTGCAATTGACTGATGGTGATTTTGTCAATGCCAATGATGTTCAATGATACTCTAGAAGTTTTGGGATTGTTTCCAAGTCATCTATTGCTATGAATTTTTACTTCCCTTTTTCAGTTGTTCCACTTCCGTTTGCATGTCTTTCTATTTTGTTATCTTTCCAGTTCTTTCTTCTTTGTGCTGCTGCCTGTAAATACTACAACATCCACTAGACCTTTCTTTTTTGTCTCTCTTATCAACAATTGTTAAATCTGGGGTGTTATGTGACAGATGTTTGTCTATTTAAATTCTGAAGTCCCACAGCACTTTAGCATCTTCATTTTCTATTCTTTTATCTCTTTTATAGTCCCACCAGTTCTTGCTTGCAGGCAAATGGTATTTCTTGCAAGTCTTCCCGATTTTCATTAATATTATTATCATTATGGTTCATCACACAGTCAGCCAGATGTTCAGATTGGATTTGGCATCCTGGCATTCCAACTTTTCAAATGGCTTTTAGAAATCATTTTAGGTCAGTATTTGGTAAGTATTTTATACTTGGAAATGCTTTCTGAAACTTGTTTTATGAGACCGATACCCTAAAATGTAGCTAAAACTGTATAAAGACTGAGTCCCAATGGGATTGAGTGGCATAGAAGTCAAAATAAATAAAAAGTAAGTAAGTAAGTATCTGTGAAATTATCTACAGGCCAGAGGTAGTTTCTTCATGGAAATAAATAAATGAATAGTTAGTTAGTTAGTTAGTTAGTTAGTTAGTTAGTTAGTTAGTTAGTTAGTTAAAACATCTACAGACCAGAGCTAGTTTCCTTGCAGAAATAAATAAATGAATAGTTAGTTAGTTAGTTAGTTAGTTAGTTAGTTAGTTAGTTAGTTAGTTAGTGTTTGGAAACTTCAGATCGTGCAAAATGCAGCTGCGGGAGCAATCATGGGCTTCCCTAGGTATGCCCATGTCTCATCAACACGCCGCAGCTTGTACTGGCTGCCGATCAGTTTCCGGTCACAATTCAGTGTTGGTTATGACCTATAAAGCCCTACTTGGCATTGGACCATCGCACAAATCCCAGCGACCGATTAGGTCCCACAGAGTTGGCCTTCTTCAGGTCCTATTGACTAAGCAATGCTTAGTCAATGGGTGGGACCCAGGGGAAGAGCCTTCTCTGTGGCGGCCTCGGTCCTCTGGAAACAATTTCCCCCAGAGATTAGGACTGCCCCCACCCTCCTTGCCTTTCATAAGCTCCTGAAAACCCACCTGTGTCACCAGGCATGGGAAAATTGATATACCCCTCAGCTATTATGATTTATGTATGGTCTATTTGGGTTGTATGATTGTTTTTTACTATAAGGGTTTTAAATACTGTTTTTAATATTGGATTTGTACTCTGTATATTTCTTGTTGTGAGCCGCTCTGAGTCTTTGGAGAGGGGCGGTATACAAATCTAATTCATCATCATCATAATAATAATAATAATAATAATAATAATAATAATAATAATAATAATAACAACAACAATAATGATAATAATAATAACAATAATAATACAAGTATTTGTGAAAATATCTACAGACCAGAGGCAATTTCCTCATGGTTTGCACCAGTTCTATAGAACCAGTAGTAAAACAATGGTGAAGTCATGAGGTCCGTGGACACCGGCATCTATTTTTTTACAGTGGGAGGACCTCCAACACTTTAATCTTAGACTATCTATGGTTGACCTCACCAGATTCCTAAGAGGTCAGTAAGGGGCATATATAAGTGCACCAGAATGCCTACCTGTCCTATAGTCTCTCCTAAATCTCCTATATCTTCTCTTCTATCTTTTACATCTCTTCTATCCATTATATCTCTTCTATCTCTTACATCTCTTATATCTTTTCTGCTATTCTCTCTAATTATATTTACTCCTATATTTTCTCTTTTATACTCTCTTTGATACATTCTACTCGTATATATCCTCTATAACTTTCATTGTGTATTATTGTGTATTATTGGACAAATAAAATAAATAGAAGAAAAAATATAGGGATAGAAGAGAAGATATATGAGATATAGCTATAGATATGTGAGATATCTTTTATGTTTCTATGTTTCTGTGCATGCGCAGAAGCAAAAAATCACCAAAAATCACCGAAATCTCATTCACGCAAGCGTCTTCCCATGAGATTTCACTTGCTGTGCATGCAAAGTAGCCAAATATGACAAGGGTCATCCCAAAAATCGCTACTGGAGCATAGCACATGACCGTTTCAGTAGTGGCCCATCTCTGTTTAGCATCATAGAAACATAGAAACATAGAAGACTGATGGCAGAAAAAGACCTCATGGTCCATCTAGTCTGCCCTTATACTATTTCCTGTATTTTATCTTACAATGGATATATGTTTATCCCAGGCATGTTTAAATTCAGTTACTGTGGATTTATCAACCATGTCTGCTGGAAGTTTGTTCCAAGGATCTACTACTCTTTCAGTAAAATAATATTTTTTCATGTTGCTTTTGATCTTTCCCCCAACTAACTTCAGATTGTGTCCCCTTGTTCTTGTGTTCACTTTCCTATTAAAAACACTTCCCTCCTGAACTGTATTTAACCATTTAACATATTTAAATGTTTTGATCATGTCCCCCGCTTTTCCTTCTGTCCTCCAGACTATACAGATTGAGTTCATTAAGTCTTTCCTGATACGTTTTATGCTTAAGACCTTCCACCATTCTTGTAGCCCATCTTTGGACCCGTTCCATTTTGTCAATATCTTTTTGTAGGTGAGGTCTCCAGAACTGAACACAGTATTCCAAATGTGGTCTCACCGGTGCTCTATATAAGGGGATCACAATCTCCCTCTTCCTGCTTGTTATACCTCTAGCTATGCAGCCAAGCATCCTACTTGCTTTTCCTACTGCCCGACCACACTGCTCACCCATTTTGAGACTGTCAGAAATCACTACCCCTAAATCCTTCTCTTCTGAAGTTTTATCCCCCTTGAATTTCAAATTTCCCTTCACTAAACACTAAACAATTTCCCTATGTTATATGTTTCTGAATTGATCCTCCATTGGAGTAGCTGCGATAAATTTTGTGTTTTTTCTTCATCCAATTTTTTTTAATTTCAAAGTTAATCTTAAATTACTCTGTTCTGTAGGCATTCTTCCCCGACTTCTATTTATAATTTGTTTTGAAACAGGTGTCCATTGCTTTGGCTTTGTTAATGTCTTTTTCCATAATTAATGTGTTTATTAATGTTTTTGTGCAGCAAAACTTTGATTTCTCAAATCCTGGCTACTGATCCATGTATGGTTTCAGAGAAGCATGAATACTTTCAGAAATTCAATTCCAAGGTCCAGATGTTATACATGATGTGAAACAAATCTTTCTAGAGGCAAGGTGGAATAGAAATACCGTGTTTCCCTGAAAATATGACCTATCCAGATAGTAAGTCCTAGCTTGATTATTTTTTATTTCTGTGCAGGCTTATGGATACTCAGAGGTGGTCTGCTAAGCTGGAACAGTGATGTGTGCTTGCCCCAGTGGCTCTGAGTGATAGCGGAGTCCAGCAAAACTCTGCTAATGCATCTGGCCAGCCACGGGCGCACCTGCATGTCCATGTGTGATTTCGCTACCTGCCCAGGTGCAGTAGCAGAATTACACTGGACTCCGCTAGCACTCAGAACCACTCAGAGCCACGGGGCAAGCACACGCCACCGTTCCACCCAGTGAAGGGCTACCACAGTGTGGGCTTAGTTTATGCAGGATGCCCTGCATTGACTGTAAAAAATATGACTTCAGCAACTGAGTTTATTTATCTATTTATTTATTTTATTTATTATTTAGATTTGTATGCCGCCCCTCTCCGCAGACTCGGGGCGGCTCACAGCAAGATACGGCAAATCATGACAAATCCAAATAAATTTAAAAGATTTAAAAAGATTTAAAAAGAACCCCATTTATTAACAAACACACACACAAACATACCATGCATAAATTGTACATGCCCGGGGCAGGTGTTTCAGTTCCCCCATGCCTGACGGCAAAGGTGGGTTTTAAGGAGTTTACGGAAGGCAGGGAGAGTAGGGGCAGTTCTAATCTCTGGGGGGAGTTGGTTCCAGAGAGTCGGGGTGGCCACAGAGAAGGCTCTTCCCCTGGGGCCCGCCAACTGACATTGTTTAGTTGACGGGACCCGGAGAAGGCCCACTCTGTGGGACCTAATCAGTCGCTGGGATTCGTGCGGCAGAAGGCGGTCTCGGAGATATTCTGCTCCAGTGCCATGAAGGGCTTTAAAGGTCATAACCAACACTTTGAATTGTGACTGGAAATTGATCGGCAGCCAATGCAGACTGCGGAGTGATGGTGAAACATGGGCATACCTAGGTAAGCCCATGACTGCTCTCGCAGCTGCATTCTGCACGATCTGAAGTTTCCGAACACTTTTCAAAGGTAGCCCCATGTAGAGAGCATTACAGTAGTCGAACCTCGAGGTGATGAGGGCATGAGTGACTGTGAGCAATGAGTCCCGGTCCAGATAGGGCCGCAACTGGTGCACCAGGCGAACCTGGGCAAACGCCCCCCCCTCGAGTTGTCGAAACGTGGAACTCATTACCTGACTCAGTAGTGTCAACCCCTAACCCCCAACATTTTTCCCTTAGACTATCCACGGTTGACCTCTCCAGGTTCCTTAGAGGTCAGTAAGGGGCGTGCATAAGTGCACCAGTGTGCCTTCCGTCCCCTGTCCAATTGTCTCTCCTTATCTCATTTATCTTTTCTTCCTTTCAAATATGTTCACCTATACTTTTATATCTTTTCGTCTATTCTTTGCTTTATTTATATTATTACATATCTATTCTCTTCAATGTGTATTATGTATTGGACAAAATAAATAAATAAAATAAATAAATTTTCTTTCAACATCTTTCAGTCCAAATTGGATAGAGCTCCATTTTTGCTACCCCACAGCATTCCCCCCTATCTGGGCAGCAGCAGTAGAAGCAATTTTTCCCATAGGAATCAATGTAAAAGCAAATAATGCATGCAAAACCATTAGGAAAGAAATAAAAGCTTGAAATTTGGGTGGGAGGAGGAGGAAGAAGAAGAGGAAGAGGACAGTTGCTGCTGAAGGAAGAAGGGGAGGTGAGGGGAATAAAAAAAAATCCAAAACTTTAAGGCTTAAAAATAAAGAGGGACTCTGAGATGGCAAGGAGGAGCATGCTCCATCCATACATCCGATGCGAGGCTGCCTACAGAGAGAGAGAAACTCAGGCGGGTGAGAGTGTTCTGTCGGGCTCTCTGGTAGAATCCTCCCAAAAATTCACAGGTACAAATTTCAGACACACACATATTTGAAAATTCAAAACAATGTTCTTTATAATGAAAATTCACTTAAACGAAGCCCTCTTTTGCTATAGCAAAGAGCACTCGTCTCCAAACAAACTGGTAATTTATACAAGTCCCTTACCAGTTCAGTGATACTTAGCTTGCAGCTGTGAGGCAATTCACAGTTCTTCTTCTTTCACAAAGTGAAACACACTTTGCTCTGGTTTAGTTTCAAAGCGGGGAAAAATCAGCACACAAAAAGTCAAAGTCAGTAAAGCAGTCATGAAACACAATGATCAGATAATCCACCACAATGGCCAAACCCACAGGCTGCTATTTATAGCAGCCTCACTAATTACCACAGCCCCACCCAACCACAGGTGGCCTCCTTTTCTTTGATAATAATCTCTCAGTTGTTGTTGCCTATCCATCGCTCTCCGCATGCGTGGCTGTATCATTAACTCTTGTTCTGAATCCAAGGAGGAGCTAGATAATTGATCTCCTTCTGAGCTGTCTGCCACACTCTCCTCTTCCCTGTCACTCATTTATTTATTTATTTATTACTTAGATTTGTATGCCGCCCCTCTCCGAAGACTCGGGGCGGCTCACAACATGTAAAAACAAATCATAAGCAATCAGACAAATTTAAAATATTTAAATATTTAAAACCCCCATATGCTAACAGACACACACACAGACATACCATGCATAAATTAAACGTGCCCAGGGGGAGATGTTCAGTTCCCCCATGCCTGACGGCAAAGGTGGGTTTTAAGGAGTTTACGGAAGGCAGGAAGAGTAGGGGCAGTTCTAATCTCCGGGGGGAGTTGGTTCCAGAGGGCCGGTGCCGCCACAGAGAAGGCTCTTCCCCTGGGGCCCGCCAACTGACATTGTTTAGTTGACGGGACCCGGAGAAGGCCCACTCTGTGGGACCTAATCGGTCGCTGGGATTCGTGCGGCAGGAGGCGGTCTCGGAGATATTCTGGTCCGATGCCATGAAGGGCTTTAAAGGTCATAACCAACACTTTGAATTGTGACCGGAAATTGATCGGCAGCCAATGCAGACTGCGGAGTGATGGTGAAACATGAGCATACCTAGGTAGGCCCATGACTGCTCTCGCAGCTGCATTTTGCATGATCTGAAGTTTCCGAACACTTTTCAAAGGTAGCCCCATGTAGAGAGCATTACAGTTGTCAAACCTCGAGGTGATGAGGGCATGAGTGACTGTGAGCAATGAGTCCCGGTCCAGATAGGGCCGCAACTGGTGCACCAGGCGAACCTGGGCAAACGCCCCCCTCGCCACAGCTGAAAGGTGTTGTTCTAATGTGAGCTGTGGATCGAGGAGGACGCCCAAGTTGCGGACCCTCTCTGAGGGGGTCAATAATTCCCCCCCCCAGGGTAATGGACGGACAGATGGAATTGTCCTTGGGAGGCAAAACCCACAGCCACTCCGTCTTATCCAGGTTGAGCTTGAGTCTGTTGACACCCATCCAGGCCCCAACAGCCTCCAGGCACCGGCACATCACTTCCACCGCTTCGATGACTGGGCATGGGGTGGAGATGTAAAGCTGGGTATCATCCGCATATTGATGATACCTCACCCCATGTCCTTGGATGATCTCGCCCAGCGGTTTCATGTAGATGTTAAATAGCAGGGGGGAGAAAACCGACCCCTGAGGCACCTCTGTCCCCCCACTAACACCGACTGCGACCGGCCAGAGAGGTAGGAGGAGAACCACTGAAGAACAGTGCCTCCCACCCCCAGCCCCTCCAGCCGGTGCAGAAGGATACCATGGTCGATGGTATCGAAAGCCGCTGAGAGGTCAAGGAGCACCAGGACAGAGGATAAACCCCTGTCCCGGGCCCGCCAGAGATCATCCATCAACGCGACCAAAGCGGTTTCCGTGCTGTAACCGGGCCTGAAACCCGACTGCTGGGGACCTAGATAATCGGCTTCTTCCAAGGACCGTTGGAGCTGGAGTGCCACCACCTTCTCAACAACCTTCCCCATAAAGGGAAGGTTGGAGACTGGACGATAGTTATTAAGCACAGCTGGGTCCAGGGAGGGCTTCTTGAGGAGGGGGCGCACAAGCGCTTCTTTATAGAGTGATGGAAAAACTCCCCTCCCCAGGGAAGCGTTGGTAATCTCCTGGGCCCAGCTCCGTGTCACCTCCCTGCTGGCCGAAACCAACCAGGAGGGACACGGATCCAGTAAACAGGTGGCAGAACTCACAGCTCCAATGGCCTTGTCCACTTCATCAGGTGTCACCAGATGTCTTCTTGGTCAGATTCCACCGGGGGCCTGCAGCATGTGGATGTCTCCCCCACATCCACAGTCCTTGGGGCAGGAGCTGGGCCAGAGCTAACCACAACAGAGAGGGCGGAACCTTCCGCTCCTTTGACCAAACAGTAGCAGCTGCTGCTGCTGCTAACTGTTTCCCCTTCCTTCCCATGCTGAAGGACTCCCATGTTCTCTCACTCGCTCGCTTTGTAGCTGGCACCTTTCCTTCACCGTGGTGACTCCTCAGTTTGGCTGAAGCCGAGTTGATTCAGCCAGGGCAAAGTGCCCCCTTTTGTTTTTCTGTGCCCAGGCGCTCCGGGAGGCAACCTTGCACCCAGTGTGTGGGATGCAGAGCAAGGGGGTCATTACAGCAAAGTGGTTTATTCCCTCTCTAAGCGCCCAGAGAAAGGAAAATGCTTTGTTCGCTCTGGGCTGCCAAAGCCTCCTTAAGTGCCATCGAAAGGCTCCTCTGGCAGCCCAGAAAAGACAGAAATAGCTGGGATTATGGGGGGAATGGCAGGAAACTGGCTGGGCCTTCGTGCCGCTCTCAAATCTCCTGGGAAACTTTTCCGGGCTCGGGTTATTAAGTAGAAAATGGTTCTTGAGAAGAGGCAAAAAAAATCTTGTACACCCGGTTCTTATCTAGAAAAGTTCTTAAGTAGGGGTACCACTGTATATATAAAGTTCAAATCCCATTGAGGTTATGGCTAGCTGATGAGGCCACAACAAGGCCAAAATAGATCTATATTAATCTCCCTTCACTTTCAAATTCAGCAAAAACATGTTACACACACTCTCTCTCTCTCTCACACACACACACGTACATACACATATTTAACCAATATGGTGTGCAGCAGAATCTTTTTCTTATCTTTTCATCCCAAAGGGTCCCTTGTTGAAGTCTGAGCTTCTTACATTACTTTAGAACTCCGTACAGATGGTCCATCCCTCAAGACACCTTGTCTCTGACCATGCAGAAAAATAAATCAGATGAGTGCATATATAATCCCATTTTGTGGATTTACATTAACAATTAACAAGTGAATGTGTTTGGCATTAAGACGGACAAACCACCTTTTTCTTTGTCATAATTTTATAAAGGAAAAGAAGGAAGAAATAGAACAGGGAAGGAAAGGAAAGGAAAGGAAAAGATGGGAAGGAAAAGGTAGAAAGGAAAGGGATGGAAAGGCAGAGAAGGGGGAAGGGAAGGGAAAGGAAAGGAAAGGAAGGGAAGGAAAGGAAAAGGTAGAAAGGAAAGGGATGGAAAGGCAGAGAAGGGAGAAGGGAAGGGAAGGGAAATGAAAGGAAAGGAAAGGAAAGGAAGGAAAGGAAAGGAAAGGAAAGGAAAAGGTAGAAAGGAAAGGGATGGAAAGGCAGAGAAGGGAGAAGGGAAGGGAAAGGAAAGGAAGGAAAGGAAAGGAAAGGAAAGGAAAAGGTAGAAAGGAAAGGGATGGAAAGGCAGAGAAGGGAGAAGGGAAGGGAAGGGAAAGGAAAGGAAAGGAAAGGAAAGGAAAAGGTAGAAAGGAAAGGGATGGAAAGGCAGAGAAGGGAGAAGGGAAGAAAAGGGATAGAATCAAGATCACGTGAAGTGTTAATACCATTTTATAAGACCTTGGTAAGGCCACACTTGGAATACTGCATTCAGTTTTGGTCACCACGATGCAAAAAGGATATTGAGACCATAGTTCCCTCTAAGCTGAGCAGTGAGCAATCGCTCACTTAAAAATCATCATAAACTCAGAGTTTTCCAAACCTGCCCAGAAGCAGAGTGAGAGGGAAGGAGAGAGAGAGGAAGAGAGGAAGAGAGAGAAACAGATAGAAAAAAGAGAGGAAGGAAAAGAGAAAGAAAAAGAATGGGAGTAAGGAAGAGAGAAAGAAAATCAAAATCTAGTTTGAAACTAGCTCAACTATTTAAGTGGCATTTTGATATTGATAGAGTTGCCCTATTATGAGCTCACTGTTATAGACACACAGTACAGTATTTTATTTTGAAATTATCTGAGGCAAAACAGGGTGGGTTTTTTATTGGTTTGTTTGTTTGTTTGTTTACTTACTTACTTACTTACTTACTTACTTACTTATTTATTATTTCTGTGCCGCCCAGTCCCAAAGGGACTGCCACTCAGACACTATACTTTTCCACCCACCCACCCAAAAAATTAGAGGGAACACTCATTGAGACTCTAAAAAAGTGCAGAAAAGAGCAACAAAGATGATTAGGGGACTAGAGGCTAAAACATATGAAGAATGGTTGAAGGAACTGGGCACAGCTAGTTTAATGAAAAGAAGGGCCAGGGGGAGGGCGCATGATAGCAGTGTCCCACTATCTCAGGGGTTGCCACAAAGAAGAAGGAGTCAACCTATTCTCCAAAGCACCTAAGGGTAGAACAAGAGGCAATGGGTGGAAACTAAATAAGGAGAGAACTAAGGAGAAATTTCCTGACAGTCAGAACAGTTAACCAATGGAACAGCTTGCCTATAGAAGTTGTGAATGCCCCAACACTGGAGGTTTTTAAGCAGATGTTGGATAACCATCTGTCTGAAGTAGTGTAGGGTTTTCTGCCAAAGCAGAGGGTTGGGATAGAAAAGCTCCAAGGTCCCTTCCAACTCTGTTGTTGTTGTTGTTGTTGTTGTTGTTGTTGTTGTTGTATCTATCCTTCAGATACTGAACAGTCCAGATTGATTTCCTTTAGGATTGCCTAATCTGGCAAGGGATTCTCAAGAGTCTTGATCCATTGGCATCATTTCACTCTTGGAAACTTCAAGATATCTTGTGCCATCTTTGGTCCTTCCAAATTAGATTATAGTTTTATCCGTTCGGGTATAAATATGAGAAAGTGTGCAGACAGCAGACCTGACAATATATTAGAAGACCATTTTGGCAATTTGAAGCTACTTTATTTTTGGTCTTCTGCTTCAAGACTTTGCCCGAGGCATGCCACTATGTAGCATAACCCGTCCATTTTATTATTGCTTATAAATACATTCAATAGGATGAAACTTATAAAATAATAAAACAAAGTTGGAGGAGGTTTGGGACAAAAAAGATATCTTTTATTAAACCTGATGTATTATGGGGATGGCATGTCACACCTGGTTACGCTAACTGTCATGTTATGCTGGCTTCCTCAACCAGTTACCATAATCAAGGTTGACAGCTGAGCACATTTCCTACCTTAAATGCTGTACAGGAAGCTAAATTCTCCACACCGCCAAGGAAGAAATCTGCCTCTTTCAATGGCTTTCTCATAAAAGTCAAGTACACGATCTTAAAATGCAATTGAAGAGTCCATTTTTTTATGAAATAATAAAGCTCCATTTGGTCTGGAAACCATAGGGGGGGGGGGGAATTGGCTGCTTCTCCTTGAAAAATAAACAGTTTTCTGCGCATACAAAAACAGCAGGCCAAAAGAGAGGCTGTGGTTGCAAATTTCCCCTAGAAGCAAAGCCTTCGGAATCAAAGGTCCATTGTCCAGTTGTGAGGTTCTCTCATCCACTTAGCTTTCTCTCCATTCCCCACCCTTCTCCACCAGTTCTTTAGGCAGCAACTTCAGGTAGCTTACAATATGAAAAATTGCAATAATTAAACCCAACAGCTAAAATCTAAAATCATGGGGCTACATACCGTCAGCATCCATGAACTTGGCGGGGGAAAAAAGTTATTTAACCATTTGATGACTTTCTGGAAGTTGGGGATGTTCCTTGTAGAATAGAATTCTTTATTGGCCAAGTGTGATTGAACACACATAGAATGAGAAGAAGAATACTAATACAGTTTTAGTAAATAGTTCAACTGGGTTGTGGGAATTAGTGTTTTAGCATTGGGATGGCATTTGAGAAAAAAAATATATCCTTGTGCCTAGTGTTGGGTGAACCGAACCCGCACAATTCGGGTACGTATTGAATTTTGTGGTGTTCAGCATGCCGAACCCGAATTTTTTTAAAAAATCCGTACTTTGGTTCGGCGTTCATGCTGAACTCCGTGAAAGCCACCACCCGGCTGTCATCTGCTGAGAAGAGGAGGTGGAGCCGGGCGCCAGTGGCAGCGGAGGAAGGCAAACACCGGGGAGCTGTCGGCCGGTCGGGAGGCTGGGAGGGAGGCACAATAGGAGGTGGGGAATCCCTCCCATGAAGAGATTCTGGGGGTGGAGCTTTGATGTCACGTATACTGGGAGGTTGCTAAGGACGCCCAGGTGATCACTTTCTGGATTACATCCTCCCTCCATTATTCTAGTGCCACCCCCGGAATCCAGGAAGTGATCACCTTGGCGTCCTTAGCAACCTGCCAGTATACATGACATCAAAGCTTCACCCCTGGAATCTCTTCATGGGAGGGATTCCCCAGCTCCTTCAAAGGGAGGTCTTTTCATGTAAAAATATTTATTTTTATTTTTATGAAAAAGGACACCGCAGCGGCGCTGCAAGCAAAGGGAGGTCTTTTCATGTAAAAAATATTTTTTTTATTTTTACGTGAAAGGACCTCCCTTTGCTTGCGGCACTGCTGCAGCATCCTTTTTCGTAAAAATAAAAATAAATAAAAATAAAAAATCCGTAAAAATAAAAAACGATGGGATTCCGGGGGCTTTGGTGCCACGGACCATTCGGGTTCGGCCAAACTTTTTGTGAAGTTCGTCCGAACTTGCTGAACTCGAACACCATTGGGTTCGCCCATCACTACTTGTGCCTTGTACTTCTGGTGTTACAGGGTAGCTTTTTCCTGAAACCAAATTGTTAAGAAAGTAGGTTGTTAGTTTCTAAGTGGAGGGTAATGGATTGGTTTATGATTGATTCCATGACTTTGCAGGTGACGCAACATAATTAGATTGGTCTGTAATTACTGACGTTGTTAGGATCTCCTTTTATGAAGATAGCATTAAGGGAGGAAATGTGCTCAATTAATGTGCTTACCCATAAATTGGTTAAGAAGCTAGTCCTGAAAGATTTTTCATAGATTATGCTTAGTGGTTCGGCTATGGCTGTAGAGAGGGTTTTTAAAAAGTAAGCACATAGTCCATCAGGTCCAATAGATAAAGTTGGTTTTAGGTTACATAATGCCTTTTCAACATTATCTTCTGTAAAATCAAGGGGGATTTTCTTTCCTCGTGTAGTAGGCACTCACTTTTCTTTTCTTTTTTTAAATTTCTTTTCATTCCTTTTTTCTTTCCTTCCTTCTTTCCTTCCTTCCTTCCTTCTTTCCTTCCTTCCTCCCTCCCTCCCCCCCTTCCTTCCTTGCTTTCTTTCTTCTCATTTACTTCAAAACTAACTTGGTGACTTGCATCATCAGAAGATATAATTAATCATAGAATGCAGCTGCGAGAGCTAGCATGGGCTTTCCCAAAAATGCCCATGTAACACCAACACTCCGCAGTCTGCATTGGTTGCCGATCAGTTTTCCGGGCACAATTCAAAGTGTTGGTCATCACCTATAAAGCCCTTCATGGCACCGGACCAGGGTATCTACGAGACCGCCTTCTGCCGCATGAATCCCAGCGACCGGTTATGTCCCACAGAGTGAGCCTTCTCTGGGTCCCATCAACAAAACAATGTCATTTGGCGGGGCCCAGGGGAAAAGCCTTCTCTGTGGCGGCCCTGACCCTCTGGAACCAACTCCCCCCGGAGATTAGAATTGCCCCCACCTTCCTTGCTTTTCATAAGCTCCTTAAAACCCACCTCTGCTGTCAGGCATGGGGGAACTGAGATATTCTTTCCCCCTAGGCCTTTACAATTTATGCATGTTATGTTTGTTTGTAGGGATGTTTGGTTTTTTACAATAAGGGTTTTTAGTTGTTTTAGTATTGGATTTATATGATGTTTTTTATTACTGTTGTTAGCCGCCCCGAGTCTACGGAGAAGGGTGGCATGCAAATCCAATAAATAAATAAACAAACAAAAAAACAAAAAAAATAATAAATAAAAAAAATAAATCATTTAAAAGATAAGAACATGTTCTGTCTGGGTTCCCCCAGACGCCAACACCAACACCAACTAAAAAGAGTATCCAGACACGCTGGTAAAAAGCAAAGTCATTTTATATCTTTGAAAACAAACACAGATAACAAAAACTGTTCTTACAAACTGGAATGCTGTGAAGCTTCACAGAAGAGTCACGACGGCCAGACAATACAACAGGCTTCTTGGTGGCACACACACCACTGTAGATAATAAAACCCATGCCTCCCCCAAGTTTTCAGCCTTCGAGGCCACAAGCCAGAATCAGAGACGCCAAGGATCAAAGCAAGGTCACAGGACTCCCAAAAGATAACTCTCCACAATACAGGAAGGGCGGGCCTGCCTTTTCAACCTTTCTGAGGAGAACCACACCCAAACCCAGCTGTTGCCTATTAGGGATGGAAATACCTGGCTAATTGTCCCCTTCTTTGTGTTGCCCTTCTCTGCCTCATATCTATGATGGCTTGTGCGTTCTCATCTAATGACTCCAGGCTACTCGCTGGGGAGAGTTCCTCCCCGGGGGTCTCAGGCTGTTCCCCCTCCTCCTCGTCCTGACATTCCTCTTCCCCATCGGCCTGGTCCTCCTCCTCCTCCTGTCCCTCGTCCTCCCCCTCTGAGCAAGGAGCCGGCAGAGTTCCAGCCGTTCCCTGAGGAGCCTCAGACTGAATCACAACAGAACAAAAGCCTAGACTTTAAAAAATAAACAACTGAAGCAATTAAAAGCATGACAGAGTTTCCATGGCACACCAAGTTCCAAGTCTTCTGGAACTTCCAGAACCCCAAGAGAGTGGGTGTCCTACTGTTTCAAATATTATTTCCAGATTTTTGTTAATCAGCTGTGAAGAAATCACACAACAGATACAAGACAGACTGAAATTGCCAGGGGACATTTACTCTCTCAACAGACGAATACAGATTTCTTTCCCTGGACTTTTCAAACTAATCAGTGCCTCGTTATTCTTTCAGGGAAAACAAGAGAGAAGTTTCTAACTTGAAAAGTTTCTAGCACAATTGGAACCATGCAAGGTATTTTAAAAATTAACACAATATAGAAGAGTTCTCTTCGCCATTGTGCAGAGTTTAGAATGTAGTTATCTGTACTGCGGAGGCTTTTTGAATTCATGGTTCCATGCATCTGCTGGTTGAAAAAAGAAATTGAATTCACATCAAACAAGATCCCCAACAGAATTATATTTAGCCATACCCTCACTGGAGCTTGAACTTGCAGCCTTTGCCTTGGCTATTGTATCCAATCCCTTCAGCTCTGTACAGACATACTGTTGTGGTTAGCTCTGGCCCAGCTCCTGCCCCAAGGACTGTGGATGTGGGGGAGACATCCCACATGCTGCAGGCCTGTTTTGCCCCCGGTGGAATCTGCTGATGAAGGCTCCTCTGACCAAGAAGACATGAGTGACAGGAGGAGGAGAGTGTGGCAGACAGCTCAGAAGGAGATCAATTATCTAGCTCCTCCTTGAATTCAGAACAAGAGTTAATGATACAGCACGCATGTGGAGAGCGATGCATAGGCAACAACAACTGAGAGATTATTATCAAAGAAAATGAGGCCACCTGTGGTTGGGTGGGGCTGTGGTAATTAGTGAGGCTGCTATAAAATAGCAGCCTGTGGGTTTGGCCATTGTGGAGGATTATCTGATCGTTGTGTTTCCTGACTGCTTTACTGACTTTGGCTTTTTGTGTGCTGATTTTCCCCCGCTTTGAAACTAAACCAGAGCAAAGTGTGTTTCACTTTGTGAAAGAAGAAGGACTGTGAATTGCTTCACAGCTGCAAGCTAAGTATCACAGAACTGATAAGGGACTTGTACAAATTACCAGTTTGTTCGGAGACGAGTGCTCTTTGCTATACCAAAAGAGGGCTGATTTAAGTGAATTTTCATTATAAAGAACATTGTTTTGAATTTTCAAACGTGTGTGTGTCTGAAATTTGTACCTGTGAATTTTTGGGGAGGATTCTACCAGAGAGCCCGACAGAACACACACACACACACACACACACACACACACACACACACACACATACATACATACATAGATACATACATTCCAAACTTGCAAAGAACTGATAAAGAAATAAAGGGAGACTGGAATCAATCATTTTAAGCATTTTAGCTTTCATCAGCCAAGCCATAACCTTCTAGGATTCAAACCTGGGCAGTTTATGCCTTGGTAGGCAGTGATTCCCCCCCCCCCAAGCCACAGGCTCCACTCCATTTTATTAGCTGAGCCAGGGAAAGATTACATGTTTTATTTTGAGTCACCCGACAGGGGTGGGCAGCAAGCAGGAACGGGATGGAACACAGTTCCACCGGTGGAATTGAAGATGTGTGTGCAGCTCCAGCTGATCAGCGGCTGTCACTTCCAGGATTACAGGTCTCGGCTGGGCTCTCCTTTCCCCCCCTGCTGCTGCCTGCTGTGTCTGCGCTCCTTGCTTTTTTCCTCTTTCCTCCTTCCTGGCCTTGGACTCTCTCTCCTGCCCGGCTGCCCTTCCCTCTTTCCAACTCGGCTCTCCTCTAGCCTCCCGTGGCCACCTCGCGCCTGAGGTGCAAGCAGAAGGCATGGGTGGAAGCGGCACTGGCAGCATTTATGCTTCTGGCAGCACCCGTTCGCCTAGCTACCCAGCCTGAGGCGGGGGGTGACGACCCAGGAAGAAGAGTGCAGGAAACGCGAAGCAAATTGTCACCCCAGAGAGTGACACTGGTAAGGTTGTAAGTCGAGGACTTAACAGTTCACTTGAACAATGATGATCGTTCAAGCCACTCCCACCTGGTCACATGGCCAGCAAGCCATTCCTACTCAGTCACATGACTATTAAGCCACACCCACAAAATAAGCCACACCCACAGTGTGACAGTAACAAAATTGGCTGCCCATTACTGTATATACACACATAGGTATGCACACACAGAGAGATACACACACACACTTTCAAATTGCATATCTCTTGTCCCAAATGTTTTACTGGACTTTCTTATTTTGTCTTCTTGGATGAGAAGTGAAACGTCTTCAAAGAAAAACAGGAAAGTTCAGTTGCCTCCTGAAAAAGCCTCCTTGGGACAACCATGATCCTGGATGACTGAGAATCTCTACAGACTTTTAGCTATGCAATTTGAGATGAATACCCTTTGAATGGTCTGATAGTAGGAATGGATTTATGGGGGGGAGGGAGGAATTGCAGAATACAGGAACCTGGAGCACTACTCAGGTGACCCTGAGGAGACAGCTAAACCTCCAAGTGCTTCAACAACCTTCTTAAAAGATGCAATTAACCAGCTCTTTGCAGGAAATATAAATCCTTCCATTCCCCACTATACTGTCAGAGTTGAAGAAGCTTCTTGGATAAGAAATGCAATGTCCTCAGAAGAAAAAAAAACAAGAAAGACCAGTTGCCTCTTGAAAAAATATAAGTAACTTTGGAGCAATCATGACTTGGACCAATCTCTACAGGGTGTTGTGGTTGGCTCTGGGCTAGCTCCTGCAACGGGGAATTTGGATGTTGGTTTAGGGGAATCCTCAGGGTCACAGAGACTTGTATTATTGCCAGCAGCTTCTGATAGTGAAGATTCATTGCCAAGGTCAGACGGTGGGGAAGGAGAATCAGACAGAGATATGGGTGCAGCCAGACCATTAGTTAATGACCCCATTACTGAGTCATCAGACTCGGAGGAGGATCGGTGGATAGATGGCCCGAATGCGCAGGCTCATGGCTAGAAGGGACCAACTGCACATGTATCGTCAGAGATAAGGGAGAACACCTGTTGCTGAGGCAATTAGGTTAATGGGGTTGATAAATTACAGGCATTGGGGAGTGTACATGTGGGTGTTAATTCGTTTGGAGAAGGATCATTGCCAAGGTTTGGACTATTCCAGGATTTCTGTTGACTCTTTGGACAATTCACAGTTAACAATTGTGGACTCAAAGAAGGGGGAGTTGTGAAGAATCACAATTGCCTTTAATTGTTCTCTTTTGTTCCTGCTTTTAACCACATTCCACGGCTGTTATCTGGGTGAGAGAAATTTGACTCTGTTTAAATGTGTGTGCTTTTAACACTGTTTCAGATATTTATTTATTTATTATTTATTTATTTATTTAATTAATTAATTTTATTTATTTATTCATTTGTCCAATACACAAATACATAGGAAGAATAATAGACATGTGGTAATATATATAAGGGTAATAGTGAACTTAGAGGAGAGGATATATGAAAGGAAGAGAATATATATGATAGGTGAAAGAAAGTAAAGACAATTGGAGAGGGGACGAAAGGCACACCAGTGCACTTATGTACACCCCTTACTGGCCTTTTAGGAACCTGGAGAGGTCAATCGTGGAGAGTCTAAGGGAGAAATGTTGGGGGTTAGGGGTTGACACAATTGAGTCCGGTAATGAGTTCCTCGCTTCGATAACTCGATTGTTGAAATCATATTTTTTACAGTCAAGTTTGGAGCGGTTCATATTAAGTTGGAATCTGTTGCGTGCTCTTGTGTTGTTGCAATTGAAGCTGAAGTAGTCTATGACCGTTAGGGTTAGGGTTAAACTACTTTTATTTCTTCTGGCCGGTATGTGTGTGTGTTTGACTTTGCATTCCTCTCTCACTGGGGGCTATTAACGAGAAGCCCGGCATAACACAGACTTTTTTTGCATATCTTGCAAGAATTACTGAATGTCTTTCCATGGTGTTGGAGCAACCGGTTGCAGAAATGTCAGGGAAATAAATATTGAACTATCCACTCACTTCATCTGACATTCTCTTCTACCTCCACATGCATACTCCCTGTCTCTAATTTTATTACAACAGCAAGAAAATTACATGAATGCAAGAGCACGGCTTGCTGTGAGCAGGATTTTGCCTGCTGCTTATTCGTTCACTTGAAGTTTCCCTAATCCTCTTTCTGTGATAGCACAATTGGTTGCCATGGAGCTTATTATTATATTGTCACCGAGAACCTCTGAGAGCAGCAGAAACTTCTGCTGGAGCTAATTTCCTACACTTCTTTCGGTTTGTGCATTTCATGCTTTAACCTTCTCCCTTCCTCTCCCCCCCTCCCCATTATTAGTATAAGTATTATTATCTCTTTTATTCATTAAACATGAAACTCAGTCAACTGAACATTTTAAAAAGTGTCACAAATAACACTGACTGGTGCAAGTGGTTGATACGGGTTGCTGCTTACATCCTAGGCATCAACCAAGTATCTTCTTAAAATATATGATGTCCCGAGTAGCACAGTTTTTTGCAGTTCCACTGGTGTTATTGCAGGAAACTGCAATTTGTTGGTGTGTTTTGTGAAATTCTTGGACATGGTACCAAGTGCCCCAATGACAATGGGTATCACTGTTACATGTTTCATCCATAGCCCTGTAGCTTCAATGGCCAGGTCGTGATATTTTGTAATTTTTTTCCAGTTCTTTTTCTTTGACTCTAGCATCATCTGGTACAGAGATATCAATAAACTATACTCTTTGGCCCTCGACAACCATGATATCTGTAGTGTTGTTTTCCAAATGATGATCTGTCTGTATTTAAAAGTCCCACAAAATCTTCACCATCTCCTTTTCAGTAACTTTTTCCACTTCGTACTCCCATGATTTTTCCAATACAGGTATGCCATATCTTTTACATAATGACCAGTGGATTAATTTAGCAACTCGATCATGTCTAAATTTGTAATCATTTTGCATGATTTTGCTGCACTCACATATTAAGTGTGAAACAGGTATTATTACTATTATTATTATTCAGAAAAAACAGTAATACACAGCAAATGAGATTTATATGCTGGATTTCGTATCACAATATTACAAGTCGTACACTTCCCAAGCATCTAGCCGCCCTGAGTCTGCGGAGAGGGGCGGCATAAAAATCTAATTTATTATTATTATTATTATTATTATTATTATTATTATTATTATTATTATTATTATTATTATTATCATTATCATCATCATCATTATCATATCATTATCATCATCATCATCATCATCATCATCATCATCATCATCATTATCTAGGACTATGTGATGTATTTTTGTATGATGCACACAGATCCAGGTATGGTGCAACTGACAGATCATGATTTTGTCTATATTTATTGTTTTCAAATGCTGGCTGAGGTCTTTTGGTATGGCATGTTTGTTTTCAACTACTTTCTCAGGTTTATGATCCCACCAGTTCTTTACCACAGGTAGATGGTAGTTGTGGCACAAGTTCCAATGGACCATCTGGGCCACATAGCTGTGCAATTTTCTTGCATCCACTGAGGATATGATCAATTGTTTCATCATCGCCATCATCATCATCATCATCATCGTTGGTTTTTTTGTTGTTGTTGTTTTGTTATTATTATTATTATTATTATTATTATTATTATCAATACAACACAGCAAACAAGATCACTATGCTGTATTATTATTATTATTATTATTATTATTATTATTATTATTATTATCATCATCATCATCATCATTTTCCTTCTTTTGGACTATTTCACACACACACACACACACACACAAGTTGACCTCACCAGGTTCCTAAGAGGTCAGTAAGGGCACCAGAGTGCCTACCGTCCCCTGTCCTATAGTCTCTCCTATATCTCCTATATCTTCTCTTCTATCTCTTCTATCCATCATATCTCTTCTATCTCTTTTATTTCTTATATTTTCTGCTATTCTCTCTAGTTATATTTTACTCCTATATTTCTCTTCTATACTCTCTTTGATACATTCTACTCATATGTATCCTCTATAACAGTGTTTCCCAACCTTGCCAACTTGAAGATTTATTGGCTGGGGAATTCTGGGAGTTGAAGTCTAAATATCTTCAAGTTGCCAAGGTTGGGAAACACTGCTCTATAACCTTCATTGTGTATTATTGTGTATTGGACAAAACAAATAAATAAATAAAAATAAATAAGTTTTGATGAGGGATATAGAGTGAGAGAAGATAGTTAGCTTAGTGTGTCATCAAACTGATAATGTACATAGATAGCTGGATGGATGGATAGATTGTCATGCAGCTGTATCAGGTAGAGTTAGGCTGGTGGGCAGGAAAGAGGAAGGCTTATCCTAACATTCTTCAATCACTTGAAAAATGAGGCAAGAAAATGCTTCCAGGAAGTTGTTTTTTTATGAATCATGTTGTGTTTTCATTGCAAACAGCTATGTTGGAATCTGTAGCTATCCAGCCAGCACACAAGTTAAATAATTCAGCAGGATTCATTGATAGAAGAAATTTCTTTATATAGAATAATATAAAACATGATGCATGTATACAATACCCATGAAGCTCTTGCAACTTGGTAGCAAGGACAAGGACAGAGGTGGGCCAACTAATAGCGGTGACTGTGGGTGTGTCTGTCCCGCCTACCTGCCTGGACATAATGCCATCCTATTTAGACACATTTTTGAGGCCAGGCACATGCCTGGAAGGCACATGAGTGGGCAAAGAGGATGTGCGAATGGTTGAAGTGCACTCTCACATTTACGAACTGGTAGGGAAGGTAAGTGAATCCCACCTCTGGAAGGAGTAGAAGTAGAATCCAGGAGGAGAACTAAAATCAAGCAAGCAAAGACAAAAAAAACTCATATATATACACAGAACAGTAAAGCTAAGCCATGCCCAGGCTCCGAACTGTCTGACATGGCTCACAACAAATCCTCTGTTTCAGTTACCAAACAATTCCCATTGGCTGACATGTTGTTTATGGCTATTCCAATTCATACATTCTTATATACTGACAAACTAGACACAGTAGAACTTATGGTCACAAACCCTTCTGACCCCAACCAAATCGGGTTCCGACCAAAAAATTCACTTTTTTTTGTGGCTGACTTCTCCTTCTATGCCATTTTTTTTTGGGTGGGGTGGGGTTTTAAGTGTAAAATTTCCAAAATTAAATTTAGGTCATGACCAAATAGGATTGTGACCCAAGTTATGGAATGAATTGCGGTTGTGATCAGAGGTTTCAACTGTTCATTGTTATGGGTGAATTTGGCCTTACATAACACTGAAGTTAGTATTTCTAGGTTTTTGTTTTATTGGGGTGTCAACATTCTAGAACAGTGATAGTGAACCTTTTTTCCTTCAGGTGCCAAAAATGTGTGCGCATACACTATCGCCCGTGCCTGAGTTCACCCATAATTCAATACCTGGGGAGGGCAAAAAGTGCCTCCCCTGCCCCTCCCGAGACCCTCTAGATGCCAAAACAGCCATTTCCCAATTTCTGGTGGGCCCAGTAGGCCCGCTTTTCACCCTCTCCAGGGTCCAGAGGCTTCTCTAGAGCTAAACTCCCCATCCCTCTGGAGGCCCCCTAGAAGCCAAAAATGCCCTCCAAGAGCACCCGTAGGAGCCAAAAATCAGCTGGCTGGTGTACACATACATGCTGGATCTGAGCTAGGGCAATGGCCCCACGTGCCAGCACATATGGTTCTGTGACCCACCTGTGGCACCCTTACCATAGGTTCACCATCACTGTTCTAGAACAAATTGGCACCGGAGTTGAGGGAAGCCCTATCTCCGTTACCGTTAGGAAGGGGACTCAAAATTTTTAGCCAAGCTTTTTTTAAAAAATATTTATTTATTTGTTTGTTTGTTTGTTTGTTTGTTTGTTTGTTTGTTTGTTTGCTTTGCTTGCTTGCTTGCTTGCTTGCTTGCTTGCTTGCTTGCTTGCTTGCTTGCTTGCTTGCTTACTTACCTACTTGTCAAACAATTATAGGATGGCAATTTGTACAAATAAAACATTAGATAAGCAATGATAAAAAGTAATGATAGAAGACAATAGAACAGTAGGACAGGGGACAATAGGCACAATGGTGCACTTATGCACGCCCCTTACAGACCTCTTAGAAAGAAAACAATTCTTTGAGTTTCTGTTTTTTATCCGAATAGGATTTTATTGCCATTTATCATTATGTGTTTGATAAGCTGCCCGGGGCTGTTATGGAGCAATTTGCTAAATAAAAGCACAAGGAATTGCTACTGAGTCTCCTGATTTATTACTATTGTTAGTAATAGCAGCAGCAGTAGTAGTATTAAAGTACAGATTGGCTCTCACTTGGACAATTCTTAAAGCTTATATTATTCCCTCAGTAATAAAAATGGATCTTCTCTCCTTACAGCTTCTCCCTTCAGCTTTTCTTCATCTTTCCCCCATGGAAAGAAATGCTTCAAATTGTTCCAGGCCAATATACTGTGAATCTGAACCTTCCACTATAGAAATTACCAAAATATATGGTTCTGGCTACAAACAGACTGTCTTAAAAAAAGCGTTGGACCAATTTAGGATTGGAAGGCAGTGTAATTGGCTCAGATTACCTGCTGGGAGATGAGTGGACTTCCTTGTGCAGCTCATTGGCCACTACGTCCTGGACTAGTTGGATCATAGGTTTGGCCAGGGGTGGGTTCTACTTACCTCCCCTACAGTGATGGCCTGCCAAATTATTATCTTTTTAATACAACATTGTGGGTATGGCTTAAGTTGTGGGTGTGGCTTGATGATCATGTGAGTGGTAGGAGTGGCTTGCCGGCCATGTGACCAGGTGGGAGTGGCTTGACAGCCCTGTGACCAGGGTGGCTCAAATATCATGTGACTGGGTAGGAGTGGCTTACCGACCAAGATAAGTTTTCAATAGATGCTTTTTTCTCTTTTTCAGTTGATTAAGTCACATTGCTGCCAACCTGCCTTCCATTGAGGACCTGTATACTGCACGAGTCAAAAAGAGGGCAGGGAAAATATTTACTGACCCCTCACATCCTGGACACAAATTGTTTCAATTCCTAACCTCAAAACGTCGCTACAGAACACTGCACACCAAGACAACTAGACGCAAGAACAGTTTTTTCCCGAATGCCATCACTCTACTAAACAAATAATTCCCTCAACACTGTCAGACTTTCTACTAAATCTGCACTTCTATTCTACTAGTTTTTCTCATCATTCCTTTCACCCATTTCATCCCATGTTGACTGTATGACTGTAACTTGTTGCTTATATCCTAAGATTTTTATTAATATTGCTTCTTCATTGCTTATTTGACCCCTATGACAATCATTAAGTGTTGCACCGCATGATTCCTGACAAATGTATATTTTATTTTATGTACGCTGAGAGCATATGCACCAAGACAAATTCCTTGTGTGTCCAATCACACTTGGCCAATAAAATTTCTATTCTATTCTATTCTATTATTTGAATAGCCACAAAAATGACAAATGATTGACAGCATTATTTGGTGAGGAGCAGAGTAACATTTGAAGGTTTTGTACTGAACCCGCAAGGTTCAGTATGATAACAAATTAGGCAAGGAGCTCAATTTTCTTTAATGGCTATAAAAGTTCAGTTCTAGATAATGATTAAAATGGTTAAAGAGTTTATGGGTAAAAATATACTATTTAAGTATTTCCTATTTTTAAAGTAATTAAGGTTCATAGTAAGGTACTAGAGAAGAAAGGGCAATAAAACTATTAAGTATTTAATAAATAATGCATAAACTTACTATCCCCACTGTGCCACCCCCAATGGGGGCAGCAGCCCATTACTGGTTCTACTTACCTTCCCTACCCATTTGCATCATGTTGAAAGTGAGCATCCACAGAGGGTTACCTTGCAAGCCATGTTCAAGGAGCAGTGACTGAAGAACCAGTTCAGGGGCATGGCCAGCTGACCATCATTGCTGGTTTGGCAAACAGGGGCAAATTTCCACCACTGGTATGTGTTCTGTCGAGCTCTCTGGTAGAATCCTCCCAAAAATGCACAGATACAATTTCAGACACACACACGTTTGAAAATTCAAAACAATGTTCTTTATAATGAAAATTCACTTAAACCAAGCCCTCTTTTGGTATAGCAAAGAGCACTCGTCTCCAAACAAACTGGTAATTTGTACAAGTCCCTTATCAGTTCTGTGATACTTAGCTTGCAGATGTGAGGCAATTCACAGTCCTTCTTTTTTCACAAAGTGAAACACACTTTGCCCTGGTTTAGTTTCAAAGTGGGGAAAAATCAGCACACAAAAGGTCAAAGTCAATAAAACAGTCACGAAACACAACGATCAGATAATCCTCCACAATGGCCAAACCCACAGGCTGCTATTTACAGCAGCCTCACTAATTACCACAGCCCCACCCAACCACAGGTGGCCTCATTTTCTTTGATAATAATATCTCAGTTGTTGTTGCCTATGCATCACTCTCTGCCTGCGTAGCTGTATCACTAACTCTTGTTCTGAATCCAAGGAGGAGCTAGATAATTGATCTCCTTCTGAGCTGTCTGCCCCACTCTCCTCCACCCTGTCACTCATATCTTCTTGGTCAGAGGAGCCTTCATCAGCAGATTCCACCGGGGGCAAAACAGGCCTGCAGCATGTGGATGTCTCCCCCACATCCATAGTCCTTGGGGCAGGAGCAGGGCCAGAGCTAACCACAACAGTATGGGAGAACCATTCCAAACTAGCAACAACTACTGGATTTGCCTTTACTGTGTATAGGTAGTGTTGTGATCCATCAGCAGCCCATGCAGCTGGAAGCAGATCCCATCTGAGAAGAGACTTATGTGGTGATGTGCCAGTGGCTTGCACAACTGGCACCCAAGTGGGACAGTGACGAGGCTGGTGAGGACTCAGTGCCAGAGGCAGAGATTCAGCCATGTCCTTCGGAACTTCCAGAAACTCCCATCAGAGGCAAGGAAGAAGAAGAGGAGGAACCTATTCTCAATACATAGACACACAGAGCTTCCAAAATCCAGGAATGGTTCCTCAGGAGGAGGTCTCCTCAGGAGTAAGACTTGGGGATAATTGGCCACTCCCCTATTTAAGGGATGATGATGAAGGAAGAAATTAGCAGAAAACAACATTCATTCATACTCCTTCATATGTTGACTCCAGAAGTATATGATCCGGCTCTTGTTTTCTCATTCGGCAGTTTTCCTGAAAATTGCTTCTGGGCATCTTGCCAACCATTGTAAGCTTCCTGATATCTTCCAGGCTGTTTGCTCAGACTTTATTTATTATTTCATGGTCTCGTGCTGGCTGTTGATGAAGTTGAATTAACATTCAATATTCAACAAAGACTGATTTAAACTGTAGTTTTGTTCAACGACTACTAAAAAAAAAGCTCATTAGTAGTCTTTAATTTAGTAAACAAAATTGTGTTTTGTTTGTGGACCGAATTTGTGTGTGCTGCATTATTTGTGGTGTAGAATGGGTATGTCATGGTTCTCAATCTCTTGTAGAAGTTGGTGGCAACTGTCCAAGGTTCTGAACATACATCTCTCAGATCTGTCTGTCTGCCTGCCTGCCTGTCTGCCTGCCTGCCTGCCAGCTTGCCTGCCTGCCTGCCCTCCCTCCCACCCACCCGCCCACCCTCCCCTCCTTCCCTCTCTCCCTCCCTCCCTCTATCCCTCCCTCCCTCCCACCCACCTACCTACCTACCTACCTATCTACTGTAATTTATCTGTCACCCAACTCCTCAAGGACCCTAATAAAAGCCATACATATCTTTCAGTATCTCACAGGGCTGGATCTAGATGGCATATATTTCTGACAGACCTTGTTAAAAATGCCTCATGTGTAAATTTCTCATGATACTTCTGGTGGAATAGGACTGATATGAAGTGTATGCTTGAGAAATTCCTCAATCTAGAGGTATATACAGTGTTCCCTCGATTTTCGTGGGTTCAAACTTCTCGAATAGCCTATACCACGGTTTTTTTAAAAAAATATTAATTAAAAAATACTTTGCGGTTTTTTCCCCTATACCACAGTTTTTCCCATCCAATGACGTCATACTTCATCACCAAACTAATAATTTTTGGAAATAAGTAACAAAAAAAATAATTATTATTAATAAATAATTATGTTTATAAATATCAGGATCACTAAGTGCCTTAGTCAATGGTGAGTACCAGTAATAATGGTGAGTAAATGGTTGTTAAGGGAATGGGAAATGGTAATTTAGGGGTTTAAGAGTGTTAATGGAAGCCTTGTGATACTGTCCATAGCCAAAAATGGTGTATTTACTTCCGCATCTCTACTTCGCGGAAATTCGACTTTTGCGGGTGGTCTCGGAACGCATCCCCCGCGGAAATCAAGGGAACACTGTAATTCAAGTGTTGGTTATTACCTATAAAGCCCTATATGGCTCAGGGCCAGACTATCTACATGACCTCCTCTTGCCACACATCTCCCAGAGACCAATAAGAACACACAGAGTTGGCCTCATCCAGGTCTCTTGACTAAGCAATGCAGGTTGGCAGGACCATGGGGGAGGGCCTTCTCTGTGACTGCCCTGGCTCTATAGAACCAACTACCAACCCCAATGTCTGTACACGAACAAACAAACAAACAAATATTAAAAAAACAGAGTCCGTGGTCTGGAAAGGTTTTATCTATAGGTATGAAAGAATAAAGAACTCAGCTTGGAGGAGGAATCACCACATGTCTTTCTTGGTTGTAAAGGACACACTACTGGTTATAGAAAAGAAACTGGCTGAAGTTTTAAAAATTAAAAGGAAATATAAATATTTAAACCAGTGGTTCTCGACTTGTGGTGCATTGACCTCTGGGGAAAGAGCACAATGTCATCACATGGTGGTCACATTATAATATAATATAATATAATATAATATAATATAATATAATATAATATAATATAATATTAATATAATATAATATAATATAATATAATATAATATAATATAATATAATATAATATAATTAATATAATATAATATAATATAATATAATATAATATAATATAATATAATATAATATAATATAATATAATATAATATAATATAATATAATATAATATAATATAATATAATATAATATAATATAATATAATATAATATAATATAATATAATATAATATAATATAATATAATATAATATAATAAATATAATATAATATAATATAATATAATATAACATAACATAACATAACATAACATAACATAACATAACATAACATAACATAACATAACATAACATAACATAACATAACATAACAAACATAACATAACATAACATAACATAACATAACATAGGGTATGTTTCAAAAGTAATGGAGGACAGAAGGGAAAGGGGGGGACATGATTGAAACATTTAAATATGTTAAAGGGTTAAATAATGTTCAGGAGGGAATTGCTTTAATAGGAAAGTAAACACAAGAACAAGGGGGCACAATCTGAAGTTAGTTGGGGGAAAGATCAGAAGCAACGTGAGAAAATATTATTTTACCGAAAGAGTATCAGATGTTTGAAACGAACTTCCAGCAGACGTGGTTGGTAAATTCACAGTAACTGAATTTAAACATGCCTGGGATAAACATATCCATCCTAAGATAAAATACAGGAAATAGTATAAGGGCAGACTAGCTGGACCATGAGATCTTTTTCTGCCACCAATATTCTATGTTTCTATGTTTCCATGTATAATTATTGTCTTAATTTTAATCTGGCACATAATCATCATGCGTAACTAGTTCTATTTTAAAAGGTGCAATATTTCACTGGGGGTTGAGGATTAGATTTGACAAAAGTAGACACTTTTGTGACTCCTTGATCTGTGTATGATTTTTTTCTTGTTACTAAGACTATCAGTTTTAAAGTTAACATATTAATTCAGAAAAAAATTGCACGGTCATCTTTACACCTGCTGCTTCTCTCATTACTGCTTTTTCCTTTTTACACATTTGGGAGGATGTTAAAGAAAGTTGCCGCTTTCACGAAGCAACCTTGGTATCTTGATTATATCTAGGAATCAATCGTTATGTTTCTTAGCGTGCATGCACGCCTTTGCCACCTGAGGATGCCATGATTTATAGCGCAAACAAATTACCCAGTTCATCCTTTTATTTTTTGTTAAAACTTGGATAAAATATATCATCCCTATCTGATCAATATGTGGCTGTGCTCGGAGAGCACTTTAAGCCAGTGGTTGAATTAATTAATTTTCTGGCTTTGCACAAACCTTGAAACATAAATTAACTCAAGCAGGCTGGTTACTAAACAGTAAGGGAGAGAGAGAGAATCATTCAAATACTAAAAATGTATTTGGTCTGAATTTTAGGAGCCATTCATCATAATTTGGGTTCATCGCAATGTTTTATTTAAAGTTCATTCTATAAATTATGGAAAGGGCAGATGCTGATAAGGTGAAGAAAGTTAAGAGAAAAGAAATTCAGAAATGGTATCAGTTAAGTAGTATTATCTTTAATATACTAGTTGAAATGCATCTGCAGTGCACACTAATACATCCATGGTTACGCATTGGCAATGTATCCTTATTCTTCTTCTTTTTCCTACATTATTTATTTCACTGAAACTGGATTTTTGCTAAATTCTCAAGCCGGTGATTATATCTAAGTTCCTTATTAGTATCTGAATGTTCTTGCTGGCAAGATAATTTCTACCTGCCCTATCTTATTTATTAATAGATTGGTATGGCTAACCAAAAGAATAGCATCTCTGGGCAACCTAAAAAATGCAAAACTATACAGTAGTCCATCGCTATACCGCGCTTCACCGACTGCAGCTTCACTTCATCGCGGGTTTCTGAGGAAGCTGATCGGCAGATTTAAACAGCCCGCCGAACTCGATCGGCAGGTTTTTTTTAAAAAAAATAAAAATATAAAATTGTAAATACTGTATTTAAATACTGTATCTAAAATAAATACTGTGTGGGAAGGGTTTATAAACACTTAAAACAATGAAAACTTACCAAACAATTACAATATAAATACTTAAATAAGTACTATCAGTCGATAAATTCCCCATCGCGGATTTCACCTATTGCGGCCAGGTCTGGAACGTAACACCAGTGATAGGTGAGGGACTACTGTAATACAAAAGAATTCCAGGAGGAGAAGGAAGAGGAGAAAGAGAAGAAGAAGAAAAAAAAGGAAAAGGAGGAGGAGGAGGAAGAAGAAGAAGAAGAAGAACAACAACTACTACTACTAGTAGTACTACTAAAAGAAGAAGAAGAACAAGAACAAGAAGAAGAAGAACAAGAAGAACAAGAAGAACAAGAAGATCAAGAAGAATATGAAGAAGAACAAGAAGAAGAAGAAGAACAAGAACAAGAAGAAGAGGAGGAGGAGGAGGAGGAGGAAGAAGAAGAAGAAGAAGAAGAAGAAGAAAAGAAGAAGAAGAAAAGAAGAAGAAGAAGAAGAAGAAGAAGAAGAAGAAGAAGAAGAAGAAATAATTGAGATACTAACATGCACTGTATCATGAAAAATCTCTACATAAACCAGTGCAGATGAATACATATTCTAACCCAGTGATGGTGAATGTATGGCATGGGTGCCATAGGTGGCACATGGAGCCATATCTGTCAACATGCGAGCTGTTGCTTTAGCTCAGCTCCAATGTGCATGTGCGCACCAGCCAGCTTATTTTTGGCTCACACTGAGACTCTGGGAGGGCATTTTCGGCTTCTAGAAGGCCTTTGAGTGATGGGGGAAGGTGTTTTTGCCCTCCCCAGGCTCCAGGGAAGCCTCTGGAGCCCAAGGTGGGTGAAAAATGGTCCTACCGGTCCTACCAGAAGTTGGGGAATGGGCTGTTTCTCACCTCCAAAAGGCCTCCCAGGGCCAGGGGAGGCAATTTTCCACTCTCCCTGTATTGAATTGTGGGTGTAGGCACTCGCGCAGGAACAATAGTGTGTGTGCATGCACTTTTGGCACCTGAGGGGGAAAAATGGTCACCATCAATGTTCTAATCTATCCCAGAGAATCTAGGAAAAATGTAAGATTTTAGGAACAGAAGAGCTGTTTCAGTGAGAAGGGAGGTACAGTTATAGAAAAGGCCAGCTTGTTAGGCCTATCAGAAAACCATTTATTTATTTTACTTTATTTATTTATTGGATTTGTATGCCACCCGTCTCCATAGACTCAGGGCGGTTAACAACAGTAATAAAAAACAGCATGTAAATCCAATACTAAAACAACTAAAAAACCCCCTTATTGTAAAACCAAACATACATACAAACAAACATATCATGCATAAATTGTAAAGGCCTAGGGGGAAAGAATATCTCAGTTCCCCCATGCCTGACGGCAGAGGTGGGTTTTAAAAAGCTTACGAAAGGCAAGGAGGGTGGGGGCAATTCTAATCTCCGGGGGGAGTTGGTTCCAGAGGGCTGGGGCCGCCACAGAGAAGGCTCTTCCCCTGGGCCCCACCAAACGACATTGTTTTGTTGACGGGACCCGGAGAATGCCCACTCTGTGGGACCTAACTGGTCGCTGGGATTCGTGCAGCAGAAGGCGGTCCCTGAGATAATCTGGTCCGGTGCCATGAAGGGCTTTATAGGTCATAACCAACACTTTGAATTGTTACCGGAAACTGATCGGCAACCAATGCACACTGTGGAATGATTTTAAAGAATGGGCAGAAATAATGTAAAAATTCAAGCCATCAAAGAATAACCTGACTCTTGCCAGAAAAGAAGGACGCAGTGGCTCAGTGGCTACGACACTGAACTTGTCGATCAGAAGGGTCGGCAGTTTGGCGGTTCAAATCCCTAGTGCTGCGTAACGGAGTGAGCTCTCTTTACTTGACACAGCTTCTGCTGCACGAATCCCAGAGACCAGTTAGGTCCCACAGAGTGGGTCTTCTCTGGGTCCCGTCAACTAAACAATGCCGTTTGGCCGGACCCAGGGGAAGAACCTTCTCTGTGGCAGCCCCGGCCCTCTGGAACCAACTCCCCCCAGAGATTAGAATTGCCCCCACCCTCCTTGCCTTTTGTAAACTACTTAAAACCCACCTCTGCCGTCAGGCATGGGGGAATTAAGATACTCTTTCCCTCTAGGCCTTTACAATTTTATGCATGGTATGTCTGTATGTATGTTTGGTTTTTATATTAATGGGTTTTTAATTGTTTTTAATATTGGATTATTATTCTACACTGTTTTATTATTGTTGTTAGCCGCCCCGAGTCTCCGGAGAGGGGCGGCATACAAATCAATCAATCAATCAATCAATCAATATAAATAAATAAATAAATGAATGAATGAATGAATGAATGAATGAATGAATGAATAAACCAACCAACCAACCAACCAACCAACCAACCAACCAACCAACCAACCAACCAACCAACCAACCTAGCAGTTTGAAAGCATGTAAGAAATGCAAGTATAAAATGGGGACCATTTTGGTGGGAAGGTAACAGTGTTCCATGTGCCTTTGTCATTGAGTTATGCCAACTACATGGCCATGGAGATGTCTCTGGACAGCACTGGCTCTTCAGCTTTGAAACGGAGATGAGTACTGCCAGCAGTGGGCTATGAGACGGAACACTACATTGCGCTCGCGGCGGCGGCTTGTAAGTGCTTGTGGGGCCAGCGTGATTTTGCTTCTGCACCTGTGGAGGCAGAAAAATCATGCACGGAATCACAGGGAAAACCACACTGAAACACAGGCACACCTGCGGCTCCATGCGCAATTTCCACAGATGCACAATCAAAATCACTTACGAGCCATGGAGGTGAGTGCAATTTAGCATTCCAGCTCGTAGCCCACTGCTGAGCACTGCCCCCTAGAGTCAGGAATGACTAGCACATATGTGCAAGGGGAATCTTTACCTTATGCCAGGAAAAGCTATACAGGTGAAATGTATAAGGCATTTTCAAAGGTACCCAGAAGATAACTGGAAACCAGCACAGCCAGGAGTGGTTTCTGCTTTTTTTCATTGCTGGTTTGCTCAGTGGCACACTTTGCATGTGCATGCACATTCATGTGCAGTGCTTAAAGCATATAACAAAGATGTCTGTATGTGTCTTTATGTGTGTCTGTGTGCGAATGAGATTTTTTTTCCCCTTGCATTGAGAAAATTGGACCCAGAAAGATGGAAAGAGCTGATAAAGCATGTCATTTGTTGTCCTGTTCAGCTAACAACTGGGTCATGTTAATTAGTTCCTCATTCAGCAGTGGGCAGAAGATTAGTCAGGACCTCTGCTGTTTATGGTAATGAGCAAGCGCTTAGGACTTCTACTTGTTTAACAATAGCAACAAATTAAAAATATTTTCCTCTAGGCTGGATTATTGAAAATCAAACTGTATCTGTATTAAAAATAAGGAAAAAAAGAAACAAAGAAAGAAAGAGGGAGGGAGGAAAGAGAGAGGGGAATAAAGGAAGGAAGGAAGGAAGGAAGGAAGGAAGGAAAGATGGAGGGAGTGAGGAAGAGAAGAAAGGGAAAGAAAGAGGGAGGGAGGGAAGATGGGAAAGAAAAAAGAAAGAGGGAGGGAGGGAGGAAGGAAGGGAGGAAGGAAGGAAGGAGAGAGAGAGAAAGAAAGGAAGAAGAAGGAAGGAAACATGGAGGGAGTGAGGAAGGAAAGGAAGGGAAAGAAAGAGGGAGGGAGTAAGGGAAAGAAAAAAGAAAGGAAAGAAGGAAGGAAGGAGAGAGAGAGAAAGAAAGGAAGAAGAAGGAAGGAAACATGGAGGGAGTGAGAAAGGGAAGGAAGGGAAAGAAAGAGGGAGGGAGGGAAAGAAAAAAGAAAGGAAGGAAGGAGAGAGAGAGATAGAAGGAACAAAGGAAGGAAGGAAGGAAGGAAGGGAAAGAAAGAAGGACAGAGGGAGGGAGAGAAGAAGGAAAGGAAAGGAAAAAAGGAAGGAAAGAAAGAAAGAAAGAAAGAAAGGAAAGGAAAGAAAAGAAAAGAAAAGAAAAGAAAAGAAAAGAAAAGAAAAGAAAGAAAGCTCTATGAATTAGAGTTTTGACCAATATTGGGTTGCTACCTGGTTCGGGCCACACTGTGCACTGTGCACTGTGCACACACAGCTCCTGGCGACCAGCACATGCGTCCCAGCGAGATTTTATTTCTGTGCTTGCGCAGGAAGAAATATTTTACGAGTGGACACGCACAAGAGAGCGATTTCCGCACAGCATGGAGCCAATGGTGGCCAACATACCTGTCTGACTATGCATGCTCCATCTGGGAGGAGAAGGGTGTTAAGTCCTTGGGGCTATGATGATGCTTGGAAGCTTGCCAGCTGCAAGGCGTTCCTGATTGCTTGAGGCACAAGCAAGTAGCCGGCAGTAGAATGCAGCCCTGCCATAGGTCCACCCATCATACAGTTCCTATATCAGGGGTTGTCAACCTTTCTAATGCCACAACCTACAGTTCCTCATGTTATGGTGACCCCAACCATAAGTCTAGTGCCAATTCTCCCAACAGAGCTTTAAGCTGATTGGCAGGAAGATCAGAGGGACACCCCCATTGTAAACACCTGATTGGTCGGATTGTAAAAGTATGTTCCTAGGCACCGGAATAGAAGCTTTAATTCCTAACACCATGGGAAATTTGTCTCTGGTTTTAGGTGACCCCTGTGAAATGGTCATTTGACCTCCAAAGGGGTCCCGAACCCCAGGTTGAGAACCACTGTCCTATATAAACAGCTGTCAGTTGGCTAATGTTGTTGTTGCCTCATAGGAGTCCCTGCTCAAGGTTATTACTATTAGCAATAAAGGTTGTTTGCTTCCCAACCTGCCCATACAGAGCAAATAGCATCTTTGAAAATGCATAATTCAGTTTGGGTTTAGGGTTTTATTTTTCCTGAGACTTGGACGTATTCATAAATTGCTGTTGTGACGCCTACCAACCTCTTCTTATTTTGGTAGCTGTGCGTCAAACATTATTTTTTTAAATTAAGCAAACAAAATAAAAACCTCTGTTAAAATAAATCCCAGCAGCTCTGCAAAGAAATTAGGCTAAACTCTTCAACCATTAGTATACATCTAATTGCAGAATATTTGAAGCATGATGAAACAAATGTCATTAAGCCCTTACATTATATCAAACAAACAAATTCCCAGCAGCTCAGACAAAGTTATGTTGATTATAATCTACTAGCATGCGTATGAAACATGCAACGTTGCAGGCACGCTACTCCGAACACAATCAAATTGTTGATTCCGGAGTTCTGAAAATGAAAACATTTAAATATATTCTAGATATCCCCGGAAAAATAATAATAATAATGTTTGTCATTCATAACTTGATCTGAAAGCTTGATTACTTGCAAGTAATCAAGCTTTCAGATTATTCATAACATAAAGTTTTCTATCAAATACCATTAAACTGATACTCTTGAATGGATAGGGAAAAGGAGAACAGCTGAATCTTTAGTGTTTATCTTAATAGCAAATTAAGATGTGCTCTAATATTAAAAGCAATTGGAAAATCAAATTAGATTACTAATGAGATATTTAGGAAGATTAATATGGAAAATTATATGGGAACAAGACAGTGATGTTGCTTTCTACGCAATTATACAACTTCCAAAATTGGTTGGGTTCTCCTCCCTCCCCTTCCTTTTCCTTCTCTAATTTTAAAATTTAAGGCAATTTCAAATACACATGATATGTTGGATTGGAGTTATGTGCAGGCTGTTAGTTTTACTGTAAAAATCAACTTCTTTGTGCTATAAGGATGTACCACAAGAGATTTCTATACCACAAGTATAGAAATTTGCATAAATTGACCCTGATCTGATTAGAACAATTAGTTTCGTTGGAGGCAATCCATCTCAAGGCATATTTTAAAACTAAATAAATCAGAAACTTGATTCAACTAAACTTGGAAAATCCAATTGTTTTAAAACCAGATTGGATGTTAAAAATGCGTGTTTTGCATTAGGCTGACCCAATCTGATTCAGAAGACGTTAAACAAAATCTTAATTGTCACTCCAAAATCTGTCCAGAAATTCATTTTGCAAAATTACTATTTTTTTACAGTTTGGTGTGCAATCAATTTAACAGAGTAATCAAAATCCCAAAGTTCCTGAAATTATGAATATTGGGGGGGGGGGGGGGAGAAACACAATTTGAATCAGTGAGGTGAGTTTAACAGAAGGAATAAAATTTATAGATACATACAGTGGTAAAACCTTTTTTTTTAACTACTACTTGTTCTGTGGGCATGGCTTTGTGGATGTAGTGTGGATTGGTGAGTTTATTTATTTATTTATTTATTTATTCATTCATTCATTCATTCATTTATTTGTGAGCCGCCCCGAGTTGTTGTGAGCCGCCCCGAGTCTACAGAGAGGGGCGGCATACAAATCTAATAAATGAATGAATGAATGAATGAATGAATGAATGAATGAATGAATAAATAAATAAATAATATTTATTTATTTATTTATTTATTTATTTATTTATTTATTTATTTATTTACTTACTTACTTACTTACTTACTTACTTACTCACTCACTTGATTTGATTTGACTTGACTTGACTTGACTTGACTTGATTTGATTTGATTTGTATGCTGCCCCTCTCCGTAGACTCGGGGCAGCATACAGCTTAGCTTGGTGGCCTTGGCGGAGGAAGGCTACTGAAGAATTTCCATTTCCTCCCCACTTTGGGGGAAAAGATATTGCCAAATCCCTATTTCCACCCCACTCTGGGGCCAGCCAGAGGTGGTATTTGCCTGTTCTCCAAACTACTCAAAATTTCTGCTACCGGTTCCCCAGAACCTGTCAGAAACTGCTGGATTTTACTCCCTAATTGGAAGAGAATCTTCTGTATGTATGTATGTATGTATGTATGTATGTATGTATGTATGTATGTATGTTTTTCCCGTTGAGACAGACTCCCCAGTTCAAATCTCAGTAAGGAGCAAAATAGCTCGAAATAGATCTATACTAGTCTCCCTTCCTTTTCATTATCAGCAAAAATATGTTACATACACACACACACTGAAGATTCTCTTTCAAAGAAGAGATTTCTTTCTTTCTTTCTTTCTTTCTTTCTTTCTTTCTTTCTTTCTTTCTTTCTTTCTTTCTTTCTTTCTGGATATTTTAAAGCACATTTTTTGGGCAGTCCCTGAAAGCTTACAGGGGAAAATAAATTCTAAAACTAACAAAAAAAAAACCCTGAATCAAAGCAAATCCATACTCCTAGAAAAAAGAGTGATGTTAGATATAATTGGTTAAGATGACCGAGAAGAAAAAACATATCATGCACAGTCTCCAAGCAAGGCTTATTGTTTGGAAAATCTAGAAAACCAATGATTTGTAAATCACTGGAATCAATGATTGTTTTGATCTATTCCTTCTTATATAACCCGAGTCCTTGGAGAAGGGCAGCATACAAATCTAATTAATTAAATAAATAATAAAATAAATAAATAATACAGATTAGAATATGATAGTCTAATCCAAAGAGGCACCATTAATAGTGATGGGCGAACCTAACCCGCACAATTTGGGTCCTTACCGAATTTTGCGGTGTTCAGTATGCCGAACACGAACCCAAAATTTTTTCAAACTTCAGGCAAAGTTCGGGGTCGTGTTTGGCGTTCGGAACTTTGACGTCACCGGCAGGTTGCTAAGGACGCCAAGGAATCCAAGAAGTGATCACCTTGGCATCCTTAGCAACCTGCCGGTGACGTCAAAGCTCCACCCCCGGAATCTCTGCGTGGGAGGGATTCCCTGTTCGGGTTCGGGTTCGTCGGAATTTTGCCTAAAGTTTGTCCGAACTTGCTGAACCCAAACATCATTGGGTTCGCCCATCACTAACCATTAATCAAAAAAAGGAAATGAGGTCTTTTTGTAGATATATATATGAACATTGAATAATTGAGGTGAAAGGAACCTTAGATGTCTTCTTGTCCAATCCCCTGCTCAAGCAGGAGATCCGATACCACTTGAGACAAATGGCTTTCCAGTCTCTTTTTGAAAGCCTCCAGTGATAGAGTACCCCCAACTTTCGACAGCAAGCTATTCCACTGGTTAACTGCTTTCACTGTCAGGAAATTTCTCCTTAGTTCTAGGTGGCTTCTTTCCTTGGTTAGTTTCCATCCATTGTTTCTCATCTTGCCTTTTGGTGCTTTGGAAAATAGTTTGACCCTCCCTCATCTTTGTAGGAACCCCCTCAGGTGATCAGTGCTATCATGTTACCCCTAGTCTTTTTTTTTTTACATTAGACTTTGACATACCCAAACTATTCTTTGTATGTTTTAGCCTCCGGCCTTCTAATCTTTTTTTGTTTCTCTTGTGTGCAATCTTTCCAGAGTCTCAACATCTTTTATTTTTATATTGTTGTGACCAGAACTGGATGCAGTATTCCAAGGGTGGTCTTCCTAAGGCTTTGTAAAGTGGTAATAGAACTTCACCACCACTTTGGTTCTGGGATTTGAAACCTTTGTCCACTCCATGCTTTACATTGGATTCATTGCCTTGCACAAATTGTAATTTCCACATTGAGGAGTAGGTGCGATATGAATTCTTTCATCTTAATGACTTCTGCCATCAAACCTTGAACTCATTACCTCCTGTGTAACAAGCAAATTACATTCAGCATGAAACAGCATAGCAACCATTATTGTGATGTGTTCAAACACTCCCCTTCCTTTCCAAGATGCTCCATAATAAGGAAAAAGAAACAGTTATAATACATCAAAATTACTTCCACCCATTTACCACAGAGGCAGCAGTCAATAAACAGGCCTTCTTCAAAACCAGTATCCTTGGAGCTACATATTAATTTTAATTATAACCAAACAACCACGGACAAAGGCAATCATTTCTTGCCAGCTCCGTAGAATTAATGTGAAAGTTGAAATAAGATTTGCCTCTCTTCTCGGTCGGAAACAAAATTATAATAACTGAGATGAGATCTTAGCATTTTATCTAATATTCTCCAGGACCTTTGTCACTGCACCCATTAGCTGGGTCTTAGAGTAAATATTACCTTTGCCATTAAAAAGAAAAATCACATTTTGTAAGAATGCAAGCGTTGGACCATAAGGAAGGTTGGGGGCAGAAGAATTGATGCTTTGAATGGTGGTATTGGGGAACACTTTTAAAAGTCCCTTGGACTGCAAGGAGATCAAATCAGTCCAGGGGTGGGCTGTTTTGGTTTGCGTGGATTCGGGTGATCCTCTAGCGAGGTTCGGCAAACCCCCAAATCGGGTGATCCTCTAGTGAGGTCCGGTGAACCCCCAAATCACATGTCTGACCGTCCCTACAGGGAAGGGTGAAGAACCCTGTCATTAAGAAGCAGGAGTAAAATGCTACCAGTTCGGGGCCAGTTTGCCCAAACTGGTAATAACAATGCTACCTGTTCGCCTGAACAGGTAATAAAAATGCTACCTGTTTGCCTGAACTGGTAATTAAAAAATGCTTTTAAAAAGGTTCCTTTTTTAAAAAAAATATTCTGATGATCAACAGTGACAATCAGTTATGCTGCGCGATCATCAGAACCATTTTTTTTAAAAAAATAAAACTTTTTTTTTACTACTGGTTCCAGTGACTAGGTAGTAAAAATGTTTTAAAAGAGTTTTTTAAAAGGTTCTGATGATCAATTGTGATTATCAGTTGTGCCGCACAATCATCGGACCCATTTTTAAAAAATAAAATATTTTTTTACTACCGATTCCAGTGAATAGGTAGTAAAAAAATGCCTTAAAGGGTTTTTGCTGGAGAGACGGAGTAACGACACGGACACCAGAGCTGGATTTAAAATTGGGTCATTTTTATTAACATAAATTTGCATAATTTATTCAAATATTATTGCATAAATTAGCATAAACAACTATGACCCGGAACTGGACCTGCAGGGTCAAACAAATACTTCCGGGGCGGAAATGACGTATGCCAGCAAACATTCCTGGGCAACTCATGGGCGTATCTCGATGCAAGGTCCAGGTGAGGGCCAGGCCGTCACCTGTGACCTTTTCTGCCATGCTGTGCATGAGGGGGGTCCCACCGGCTAACCCGAATCGGGGAATTAAAGGTGTAGGACCCAAAGACAGGTTCCCCCCAGCTGCTCAGGCAGAAACTCCCTCCATGAGCTTGCGGAGAACCTGTCAATCATCCCCAAAGATGCCCAAGGGAGAACGCGCGGTTGCTAAACCACCCAATTTTCCGCCCCTAACCTGCCACAGGAGCGGGGGTCAGATCTCTATCTTGGCCCCCCGACTCCCCCCTCTAGCTGCGCCAGCTCACGCAGAGACCGCTGCAGGTCCTGTAAGAAGATGGCGTTCCCCTGGTCAGACAGGTGAACGCCATCATTACGGTAGAGCCATGGCTTATCTATTGATATAAGGGGATGAGGTATTACCACTCCACCCAATTCTCTAACCGTTTTCCCCATAGCCCTATTCACCCGTCTCCTAGCCCGGTGAATGGCCCTAAGGGAAGAGGCATCCCTCCACACAATCCTAGGTAATATGTCTGACCACACCACCTGCGTGGTGGGCCAGACCTCACGAAGCCTTCGCAGGTCTTCGCGTGCCTGGATGAGCAGCGCCAGGCCTCCCAGCATGCACAGGTCATTGCCACCTAAGTGCAATACCAGCCACCTGGGTGCGGCCACAGGACGCTGCCCACCCAGACCCCTTTGGGCGCGACTCCAGGAGCCGCCCCCCATATTGCCGGGCGCAGCCACAGAATGCTGACCGCCCAGCAACGCCGGTAGGAGACCCTCCCACCGCATACCTCTCCGGCCCATCCAGGTAACGTTGACCCACCGCCCCAGGGACAGGTGGGTCCCGATGGCGCTCCTGGCTGCCGCGCGGCCGGCCCAGAAAATCATGCTGTGGCCACACAGCAGCGCCGTCGGTTTCGTGTTAGCCTGGGGACCTGCAAGAGGACACAGACACAGAGAGGTTACCTAGCCTAAGCCCTGCCTGGGATCCTCAGCGGGCCTAACATAACCCAAATATGCCGCTGACCGCCAGCGGCCGATCTCCCGAATCCAATGGGCCGGGAAACCAGAAAGTGCCGCACTAGTGGCGGCGCCGATACGGAACGAATGCGTTCCATAACCGGCGGGATCCATGCCCACCTGGGCCATCGCCCTAGATACTAAAGCCCAGAATTGGAAACGGGTCAGAGGGGTACCGTCACAATGCCTAAACAGGTACCCCTGGCCTGACCCCCTCATACCACAATAAAGCCGTAGGGCGGCCACCGGACACTTCTCACTACAAGGGACACCCCCCCTTGTCTAAAGGCCAGATCAGCGAACTGGAAGGCCCGGAGCGAAGTGTCAGCCTGAGACGAAGCCATGGCCTCGCTGACCCGAAGGGCCCCAAAAAACATGACACAAGCCGCTGCTCTAAAAAGACGGGCCTCGTACAATGAGGAACACAGACTGCCAAAAACCACGTTGATTAAAGACAGCTGCTCCACCGTCAGAGCCTGACGGGTGTCACCTGGGGCCCCCGCTTGCTCCCTAAGCCAGCCCTCCAGCATCTTCCGGATGCGAAAGTCACCCGAAAGATCAGCAAACCCCCCCGCCTTGGACAGAAAGGCGAGGCCGGCTAACCGGGACCGGATCGTCCTAACTGACAGGCCACGCTGCCTGAGTTGGACGCAAAACTCGGCCAAATGCTCTACAGGGACAGGCCAACTAAGCTGGTAACCCCTGCCCTGCCTAAACTCCCCAAACTCCTTACCTGCACGCTGGTATGCCCTGAGGGTGCCGGGCGCTACAGACAAGGAGATTGCCCGGGATGCCTCGCCTCTCCACCACTCTGGATCCCTCCCAGACTCCAGAGGTGGTTGGGGAACACTTCTGGCAATTCTCGGGCCCACGGGGCCAGGGTCCGAAACCTGGACAACTGACCACGGGACAAGGCATCAGCAACCCCGTTATCTAACCCGGGGACATGCTTAGCCAAAAACAATGCGTTTAGAGACAAGGACCGGTGCACAAAATGGCGGACAAGCCGCATGACCCTGTCGCTCTTTGAGGACAGGGCATTTACCACATGGACAACCGCTAGGTTGTCACACCAAAAATGCACAGTCTTGTCCCTAAACTGCTCCCCCCAAAGCTCTAAGGCCACTATTAAGGGGAAGAGCTCCAGGAACGTAAGGTCCTTAACCAACGAAGAGGCACTCCATTCCGGAGGCCATGCCGACCAGCACCACTGGTCACCTAACACTACCCCGAAACCACAAGTCCCCGCGGCGTCAGAGCAGAGCTGCAACTCAGCTTCCAACAGAAGCTCGTGCCTCCAGAAAGACAACCCGTTAAATCTATCCAAAAAATCCCGCCACACGCCGAGGTCAGCCCTGACCCCGGCGCAAAGGCGGGTACGATGATGGGGCAAACGGAGCCCCTTCATCGCATCATACAACCTCCTGGAAAAAGCCCTTCCAGGAACAACTACCCGACAGGCAAAATTAAGAATGCCCGCCAGTTCCTGAAGCTGCCGTAGGGTCACCTTCCGGCAGCCCAGGACCTCATCAAGCTTCCGCTTAATCTTTACCAACTTCTCTAGGGGCAATCTGGAAGATTGCTCCTCTGAGTCCAATTCAATACCCAGAAAGGTAATCCTGGTGGCGGGGCCTTCGGTCTTCTCAGAGGCTAAAGGCACCCCTAATTGAGCACAAAGGGCTTCGAAGTCCCGCATCAAAGCAAAACATTGCTCCGAATGCGCAGGCCCCGCCAAAAGGAAATCATCAAGGTAGTGAACGACCGTACCCAGGCCACTTTGCCTCCTGAGCGCCCACTCCAAGAAGGTGCTAAAACTCTCGAAAAGAGAGCACGAGACAGAGCACCCCATGGGCAAAGCTCTGTCCACGTAATAGCCCCCCTCGAAATGGAAGCCCAACAGCTCAAAGTCGTCTGGGTGTATGGGGAGGAGCCGGAATGCCGACTTAATGTCGCATTTACCCATAAGGGCTCCCACCCCACACTTCCTAACCATAGTCACGGCTGCATCAAAGGATGCATACCGGACTGAACACAACTCGTCAGGAATGAAATCATTCACTGACTCCCCTTTTGGAAAAGACAAATGGTGAATCAACCTAAATTCACCACTCGCCTTTTTGGGGACCACACCTAAGGGAGACACACGAAGATTCGGGAAGGGCGGCTCCGAGAAGGGCCCCAGGACCCTGCCTTCGGCAACCTCCTTCCCAATCTTCTCCCTAACAATGTCTTCATGACCAACAACCGACCTAAGGTTGTCAGACATGAAGGCCTTCCTAACACCCTGATAAGGGATCCTAAATCCCTCTGCAAAACCTAGCAAGAGAGCGGCCGCTCTCGAGCGAGGGTGGTAGTCGCCCAACCAACCCTCAAGCACCCCTAAATTAATTGGGCTGGGCCCCTTTTCCCCCAGCAGGTGGGGGAGGCTTTGGGGGACCCGAGCCTTTCTTTTCAATCCCCTTCTTGGGGCGGGGGCACACGGCTGCGGAATGGTTTCCCCCACAACTTCCGCAGGCGTGACGAAACCTGCAAATGGGGCGAAAACACGCCCCCTTTGCAGCGAACTCGTGACATATTAAAGAGGCACCCTTACTAACGGCACCCGCCACGGCCTTGGCCGGCGCGGGCGTCGCAGGCTCCTCCTCCATAAAGTGACCGCTATCGGTCCTATCACAGCCCTCCTTCCCTGACATATGAGTGGCCTGGAACCACAGGTCCGGAACCACCATATCCCAAGGCAAGTAGGGGTCATGGGCAATACGCATACGGAAGCCCTTGTCGTAGTGCCTCCATATGGTCCCCCCATACTCAAAATGGGCCCTCGCTATCAGGTCGATGTACTTCAGCAAGGCAGCGGCCCTCCCCGGCTGCCTCTGAATGACCACCGACGCAAAGGTCAGAAATGCATACAGCCACGAGCTGAAGCATTTCGTGACCTTTGTCTTTTTCACCTTCTCCCCAGGGACAACCTCCTTATCTTGTTTAGGGACCTCCCTGTTCAAGATGGAGAACAAATCAACGTACTCCCCCCGCCAGATTGCCTCCTTAACTGACGGGTGCAGATGGTACCCTAAAGGTGTGGCGGGCAACCCACAAGGGATGGCCCCAGGCTTGATGCTGGCGAACGGGTCCCACACCGTGGTGGCCCCCGAGCCCAGCACCCCAAGCCCCGGTGGATACATGAATGGGACCGGTGGCATAATGGCCGGTGGAGGAGGAATCCAACCCCCCACCCCCGCCCCAGGTGGGACAGGCACCCCCAGCGCCCCCACTGGCGGAGCTGGCGGGGACCAAACCTGACCACAGGTGCCTGCAGCAGCCCCCGTGAAACTGTTGCCACCCCCCATAGCTGGCGGGATGAACCCGGGACCCTGGATGGGCAGTAGCGGAGATGTGCCTGCATGTGGTGCAACCTCACCTGCCCCGTAAGGGGTAGAAGCCATCCACGGTGGGCCCATCCTGGTTGGGCCCTGGAAAGATGACCATTGCCCAGGCTGGGCCATCTGTCCAGCATGGCCCGTCTGCCCGGTGCCGCCCGCCTGTCCGGTTCCCGCCATCTGCACTTCGTGGGCCACTTGCCCAGGTGGGGCCGACTCCTCTTCGGGGTCTGCGCCCCAAGCTGCGGTGGCAGCCGAGGAAAGCCCCTCCGGGCCTGCCCCCGACCGCCACCTCTCCAACTCGTCGAGCCGCTCCAGGACCCTGGCCCAGGAGAGAGAAGGGGACAACTCGGGTTGAGGGACTGTGGGCATAAACCCTACCACCACCCCCACCGGGATCCCCCCCGGGGGCCCCTCTGCCGCCGCCCGAGCCCGGGCAGACGGCCTGGCAGCCCTCCTAGGCCGCACCACAGGTTGGGCCGGGAGGGCCTTAGCTGGCCGCTTTTTAGGGGCCATACCACTAAAATCTATTGTTTGACAAGAAGGAATAGGGCGGGACCAAGCCCTCCCCCAACGGGCCCTGCACCTCTTGAACAAGGCCTGCCCTAACAGCAGGCCTCAGTAGTGCAAACCCACCAAGGAAGCCAATCCCCCCTTCCAATGGGCGACAAGGCCCAAAACCAGGCCTTTATCCCAGGCCTACAATCCCCCCAGCAACCCCCGCGGGCCCGCGAGGCCACCAGAAGGCAGCACCCCCCTCCCTACTACGAAGGACAATGAGGCTCCAAACCGGAGCGGAGCCCAGCCGATGCTGGCTCCGCTAATGATGCGAAAAGGCTTTCCACCCCACCACAGGCCTCAAAATGGCGCCTCGCACAAGGTCGCCAAACAAAATGGCCGACGGAGCAGACCGATCGAATGTCTGCTCGGTAGATCGGTCCGGGCGAAAAGGAAGAGCCTCGGGCCTGCTCGCCCTTATATAGGGCAAGCAGGCCCCGCCCGGACCAATCAGGGCCTTAGCCAATCAGGCCCTGCTCTCCCGAGCGAAGTCTCGCATCGCGAGACTTCGCCCGGGATCCAAAATGGCGGCCGCCATGAGGGACCGTGTCTCCCGGTCCCTCCAGCAAAGCCTGCCTGCCGGGTAAGTCCGGCGCTGCCCTTTTTTTTTAAAGGTTCCGGTGAGCGCAAACCCAGATTATTGTCAGAACCTTTTAAATCTTTTGTAGCATTAAGTTGGCCACGTCTACCCAGTCACATGAAACACCCACCCACCCCTACCAAGCCATGCCCATAGAAGCAGTAGGGAAAATGTTTGAATTTCACCACTGTTAGGGATGGTCTGCCATAAAGAAGAGGGTGAAGGAACTCATAGGGGATGGGGCTGTTGCAGAGCGATGGATGCCGAATTGTAGTGATATTTGCAGTATCTACAAAACTATTATATAACTCTTATTATATCCACCACTGTAACCACTAACCACTAACTACAAACCACCCAGCACAAAACCACTCTATAACAGACCACTCTCTACTATAACAAACCACTCTGTAACAAACCACACCCGTGCAAGGGTGTTACTCCTTATATAGGTTACAGCCAATCAGGCTGCAGCACAATTAGCAAACCCATGATTACATGCTCATTATGGCTTGCATCAACCTTCCCTATGATTATAAACCATTTACCTGCATTGTAATATTACCTCCAGAAATTTTTAACCGCATTAATGTTCCACTGCAACTTCAGAAAGAATATCGGAGATTCACGATGATGCAATATTTCCTACCACTAGTAAAACAAGTATTTATTTATTTTATTTATTTATTTTGTCCAATACAAAATAATACATAATGAAGGAAGAGGGATAGAGGAGAAAATATAGGAATAAAATATATATTTTATTTTATGAGAGAATAGAAGAAAAATAGAATAGAATACAGTAGATGAAGAATATAGGGATAGAAGAGAAGAAATATGTGATGTGGGATTGACAATAGGACAGGGGACGGGAGGCATGCTAGTGCCTTATGCACGCCCCTTAACCTCTTAGGAATCTGGAGAGGTCAACCGTAGATAATCTAAGGGTAAAATGTTGGGGGTTAGGGGAAGACACCACGGAGTCCGGTAATGAGTACCATGCTTCGACAACTCGATTCCTTAAGTCATATTTTTTACAGTCAAGTTTGGAGCGGTTAATATTGAGCTTGAATCTGTTGCATGCTCTTGTGTTGTTGTGGTTGAAGATGAAGTAGTCGTTGACAGGCAGGTCGTTGCAGTATATGATCTTGTAGGCAATGCTTAGATCATGTTTAAAGCATCGTAGTTCTAAGCTTTCTAGACCCAGGGTTGTAAGTCTAGTTTCGTAGGGTATTCTATTTTGAGTGGAGGAGTGAAGGGCTCTTCTATTGAAGTATCTTTTGGACATTTTTGAGGGTATTAATGTCCGAGATGTGGTATGGGTTCCAAACAGATGAACTGTATTCGAGGATGGGTCTGGCGAAGGTTTTGTAACCTCTGTTAAGTAGTGTGAGATTGCCAGAGCAGAAGTTACGTAGGATTAAATTAACAACTCTTGAAGCCTTCTTGGCGATGTTGCAGTGGGATTTGGCATGTAGGTCTTCCTTCCCTTTCTATTTGGAAGCTTTCCAGGATCTTTAAAAAAAACTAAATAAAAAAAGTAATTGTTTTCCTAAAACTTGCTCTGGGACTTTTGAAACACAAAAGGACTTATTATGCATCCCTAGTAATTTCAAATTCCTTTGAAGAGAACTTAACTTCCACTCTACCGATTTATTCCAAACAAGCCCACTTTGATTCATTATTTTGAGTTCCACCTCAACTGATGCGCAGAATTGGGAAAAAGAGCATTCTTCTCTTATTCCATTGTGATTTCAACAAAGAGAGGGAGATGAGAAAATTACATGTGGAAAGGATGAACATCTGAGATACTTTGGCTTAATTCTACCAAGCCCTAAATTAACATATTTGGAGTGGATCCATTTTGAATTATTGTTAAAAAAAAACAAAACAAAAAGAAGACAATTTCATCTATTTCAACACAACTTTTCAGATCTTGGTTCGGTTTAATTCCATGAAAGGATGTGTTGTTTTGCAGACTTAAAAAGCCTATTTATTTTTTTTTTTTAAAAGGGGGGGGGGAAACCTGTGAAAATATTTATTTTTTTTAGGTAAAGTTCCAAGAATTAGCATTTGATTTCAGGATGGAACCATTGATTTTCTTTTTATTTTGTCAACATGCCAACATAATGAAGTTTGCAATTCAGGACTGCATTGTATAATGCTATTTTGCAACTGTTTACTGTATTACAATGCCATAATGATGTGGTACATAATTTAACGTACTAGCATATTATAGCAGGTTGTAGGTATTTTTGGATATTATTTATTTATTTATTTATTTGTTTGTTTGTTTGTTTGTTTGTTTGCTTGCTTGCTTGCTTGCTTATTTATTTGCTTGCTTGCTTGTTTATTTATTTGCTTGCTTGCTTGCTTATTTATTTATTTATTTGCTTGCTTGCTTGCTTGCTTGCTTGTTTATTTATTTGCTTGCTTGCTTGCTTGCTTGCTTATTTATTTATTTGCTTGCTTGCTTGCTTGCTTGCTTGCTTGTTTGTTTATTTGCTTGCTTGCTTGCTTGCTTGCTTGCTTGTTTGTTTATTTGCTTGCTTGCTTGTTTGTTTATTTGCTTGCTTGCTTGCTTGCTTGCTTGCTTATTTATTTATTTATTTGCTTGCTTGCTTGCTTGCTTGCTTGCCTGCCTGCCTGCCTGCCTGCTTGCTTGCTTGCTTGCCTGCCTGCCTGCCTGCCTGCCTGCCTGCTTGCTTGCTTGCTTGCTTGCTTGTTTATTTGCTTGCTTGGTTGCTTGCTTGGTTGCTTGCTTGCTTGCTTGCTTGCTTGCTTGCTTGCTTGCTTGCTTGCTTGCTTGCTTGCTTGCTTGCTTGTTTATTTATTTCTTGCTTGCTTGCTTGTTTGTTTGTTTGTTTGCTTGCTTGCTTGCTTGCTTGCTTATTTATTTATTTGTTTGTTTGCTTGCTTGCTTGCTTGCTTGCTTGCTTGCTTGCCTGCCTGCCTGCCTGCCTGCCTGCCTGCCTGCCTGCCTGCCTGCTTGCTTGCTTGCTTGTTTATTTATTTATTTATTTATTGGATATGTATGCCACCCCTCTCCGTGGACTCGGGGCAGCTAACAACAGAGATAAAACAATATGTGACAATCCAATAGTAAAACAATTAAAAACCCTTATTATAAAACCAAACATACATACAAAACATACCATGCATAATTTGTAAAGGCCTAAGGGGGAAAGAATCTCAATTCCCCCATGCCTAATGGCAGAGGTGGGTTTTAAGAAGCTTACGAAAAGCGAGGAGGGTGGGGGCAATTCTAATCTCTGGGGGGAGTTGGTTCCAGAGGGCCGGGGCTGCCATAGAGAAGGCTCTTCCCCTGGGTCCTGCCAAATGACATTGTTGAGTTGATGGGACCCGGAGAAGGCCCACTCTGTGGGACCTAACTGGTCGCTGGGATTCATGCAGCAGAAGGCTGTCCCTGAGATAATCTGGTCCGGTGCCATGAAGGGCTTTATAGGTCATAACCAACACTTTGAATTGTGACCGGAAACTGATCGGCAACCAATGCAGACTGCAGAGTGTTGGTGAGACATGGGCATATTTGGGGAAGCCCATGATTGCTCTCGCAGCTGCATTCTGCACGATCTGAAGTTTCTGAACACTTTTCAAAGGCAGCCCCATGTAGAGAGCATTACAGTGGTCGAGCCTCGAGGTGATGAGGGCATGAGTGACTGTGAGCAGTGACTCCCGGTCCAAATAGGGCCGCAACTGGTGCACCAGGCGGACCTGGGCAACGTCCCCCTCGCCACAGCTGAAAGATGTTTCTCTAATGTGAGCTGTGGATTGAGGAGGATGCCCAAGTTGTGGACCCTCTCTGAGGGGGTTAATGACTCCCCCCCCCCAGGGTGATGGACGGACAGATAGAATTGTCCTTGGGAGTCAAAAACCACAGCCACTCCGTCTTATCAGGGTTGAGTTTGAGTCTGTTGACACCCATCCAGACCCCAACAGCCTCCAGGCACCAGCACATCACTTCCATTGCAATGTTAACTGTACCAATGTCCAAAACTGGTTTAGATCAAACCGTGGCAATATTTCCTAACATTTCAACATAATAGGCAAATGGTAACATTAACACCAATACTCCTTTGCACAATAATGATATTGTGTGAATTTTGGATGCCTGCACAAAATTCTGGGGACCAACATTACAGTACTCAGGGGTCATCTTTGAAAGATTTCCAATTTCCAGATGTTTGAGATGGACAAATGCCAATTTGCTTGTTGTTTTTGGCCCTTCTGCTGTGAATTTTATCAGAATTTGTTGCAGAAAGTTAAATTCAGAAAACACTCACAGGCAGACTGATTCATTTAAATAAGAAATCTTTTTATATACAAGAAAAACAGATGAATATTTACAATACCAGCAGCAGAGTTCTTCTTTAAGGTAGCAGCAGTTACAGGCAAACACACAGGCAGCAGAGAACAGTTAGTTTCATTTCAAAGTTCAGAGTGGACTGAGAATACAAAGTGGACTGAGCCACGCCCAGCCTTCTAGCTTCAGTTTTGATTCTCTGCACAGGTCCCAATCTTGGAGGGCAGCAAATTCCAGAGGGTTGAGCAGCCACAGAGAAGGCTCTCTCCCGTGGACCCACCAGTCGACATTGCTTAGTCAATATTCAATTCAATTCAATTTATTAGATTTGTATGCCGCCCCTCTCTGAAGGAGCCCGATTCTGGGATCTTACTGGTTTTACCAATTTTAGTGATAAATCTAGATGTTTTTAAGCCTGGTAAAGGACTTAAGTGCTAAATTGGATTATTATTATTATTATTATTATTATTATTATTATTATTATTATTATTATTAAATTAAATTTGTATGCTGCCTTTCTCCGAAGACTCGGGGCGGCTCACAAGATACAATATAAAACAATGCATACAAACAAATCTAATTAGTTAAAAACTACAAGCTAAAAACCCAATATTTTAAAATCAATCAACCAATTCAATCACAACCATACATCACATTTAGTAGTCAGGGGGTCTAGATCTAATTGCCCCAGGCCTGGCAACATAAGTGAGTCTTGAGACTTTTGCGGAAGACAAGAAGGGTGGGGCCGTGGGGGCAGTGCAAATCTATGGAGGGAGCTGATTCCAGATGGCCGGGGCCGCCACAGAGAAGGCTCTTCCCCTAGGCCCCGCCAAGTGACATTGCCGCTGGGATTCCGAGATGGGTAAAATGAGGGCCTGGATTGTGGGGGCAATATGCTGGCTCTGTTAAAAAGTGCTATTGCTAACATGTTATAAACCACCCTGAGTCTAAGGAGAAGGGCGGCATAAAAATCAAATAAATAAATAAATAAATTCATGTGGCATAAGTTGGTCCAATGACCCCACCTTTTCAACAAGGTATACCGGTCATGAAGATGACATATCTTTCCTGATTGCTCAAAGCGTCAAAACCCAAACTTTGAGATCTCTGGCACTTAAGAGCTTTTATGTGATGCCACCAGTCATTCTGAATGGTGTCAAATTCATCTACTTATCTGGTTCCAGACGGAGTGCTATTCATTAGATAATAGTCTTCCCCCTTGTGCCAAGGCCTTACAATTTATGCCTAACTTTGATAGCATCCCAATCCTGCTCCACCTTCACTTGAGAAATACATATTTAACTATTGTAGGAACGAAAACCCATCTGGTTCAGTTCCAAGCTGGATGAAAGGCAAGAAAGAAAATAAAATGGAGGCAGATTGGAAAGAAGGATTCCGCTTATTGATGAGCAGAACCAGCATGTAGTTCTGGGGCAGCTGACAAATTAACTTGATGAGTGCAAGGATTTTTATACAGCTTCTGAAATGCTGCAGAGGATTGTGCAATGTAGTGAGCGATGCACTATTACTTCTTACATTACCAACTCTTACTAATGACAACAGGAAGATCTTACTTGTGCAATAAATGGTCTCCCCAATTAAATCAGATGATAACTAGGCTACCGGTCTCCAGCAGTGTTCCCTCTAATTTTTTGGGGGGGATGGGCGGAAAAGTATAGTGTCTGAGCGGCAGTCCCTTCGGGACTGGGCGGCACAGAAATAATAAATAAATAAATAAATGAATGAATGAATGAATGAAGGAAGGAAGGAAGGAAGGAAGGAAGGAAGGAAGGAAGGAAGGAAGGAAGGAACAAACAAACAAACAAACAAACAAACAAACAAACAAACAAACAAAAAACCCACCCTGTTTTGCCTCAGAGAATTTCAAAATAAAATACTGTACTGTGTGTCTATAACAGTGAGCTCATAATAGGGCAACTCTATCAATATCAAAATGCCACTTAAATAGTTGAGCTACTTTCAAACTAGATTTTGATTTTCTTTCTCTCTTCCTTACTCCCATTCTTTTTCTTTCTCTTTTCCTTCCTCTCTTTTTTCTATCTGTTTCTCTCTCTTCCTCTCTCTCTCCTTCCCTTTCACTCTTTCCCTCTCGGCTTCTGGGCAGGTTTGGAAAACTCTGAGTTGATGATCATTTTTAAGTGAGCGATTGCTCACTGCTCAGCTTAGAGGGAACTATGGTCTCCAGTCTACCTTGCCATCAAGGGACTCTCCTGACGTGCTCCTGAAGAAGTATGAAACTCTTACACAAGAGGAAGAAGAGGAGGAGACGACTAGCAAGAGATAGATGTGAGATATGTCTCTAAATGTCAACAGGACCATCCTGGGATTTCCCATGCTAAATTTCTGGGCTGTGAAAAGCTTTGAAGGAATCAGAGGTGGTATTTAGGTAGTTTGGATTGATTTGGGTGAACTGGTAGTAGTGCCCTTCAGGTGGGCTTGCACTCACATTTGCAAACAGGTAGGGAAAATAAGTGAATGCCAGCTCTGGAAGGAATGGCTCATTTCAACACTTCTTTGAAGATGCTTCAGGAAAAGATAGAAAGAAAGAGGGAGAGGGAAAAGGAGAAGGAGGAGGAGGCTGAGAGAGGGAGACCAAGGGGGATGGAGAGATGTAGAGAGGGAGAGGAGAGTAGGGGGAGAGAAGTTGAGGGGAGGAGAAAGAGATGGGAGGGGAGAGCATGTGAAGGAGAGGGGAGAGTGATGGTCTCCTACTGGTACGGTCAGGTACGCAAAACCGGTAGGAAAATTTTGCATATTTTTTTGTGTTTTCCCTTCTGGGCTCTGTGTATGTTTTTCCTATTGTAGTAAATGAGGTTGAATGTGTATAATTTTTGAAGATCTGTGCATGTGTGTGTGTACATACACTTTATATAGTAGATAATGTATATTTTTGTGTGCCTGTGTGCAATATGTATGTACACATACGGCATATCTACATAGAATTAGATAGTATTTTTTGGATGTTTAAATAATGATAGGGTTTTATATGTTTTTTTAATATTAGATTTGTTCTACTATAATATTGTTTTTATTATTGTTGTGAGCCAACCCGAGTCTTCGGAGAGGGGCGGCATACAAATCTAAATAATAATAATAATAATAATAATAATAATAATAATAATAATAATGTTCAGTAATAGTAAATAGATAGGGAAATTGTATCTCTATAAGGCTAGGAGAGGCCAGGCACCTTAACCCAAACTTTTGACATGAGTGACGTCAAGTTGAAGTTAGTTGGGGGAAACTTCACAATCTGAAGTTAGGGGAAAGATCAAAAGCAACGTGAGAAAATATTATTTCACTGAAAGAGTAGTAGATCCTTGGAACAAACTTCCAGCAGACATGGTTGGTAAATCCACAGTATATATCCATTGTAAGATAAAATACAGGAAATAGTATAAGGACAGACTAGATGAACCATGAGGTCTTTTTCTGCCGTCAGTCTTCTATGTTTCTATGTTTCTAAGTTGGCCACCTTTAAGCCAGTCACATGACCTTTAAGCCACTGTCTGGTCAGATGATCGTCAAGCCACTCCCACCTGGTCACATGGCTGGCAAGCCACACCCACAAAATAAGCCCAGCCCACAGTATAGTAGTAAAAAAAATTGCAGCCTTTCACTGAGAGTAGAGTGGAGGGGAATGGCGGAGAAAGAGAAAGAGCACACGAGAGCAATGCTTTTAGCTGTGAAACAATGAAGCTGTTTCACATAATTTCCGAAGCCAGCACGTGCAATATCTAACAGAGATTTCTGCACTCCTCTGGCTGCTAGACATGCCAGGTTCAGGATGTAAGAAATTGCAAAATATCTAATTAAGGCAAGCAAAAGACTCAGCTCCTATAAATAACCTCTCCAAATAAACACGCAGCCTAACAAGGGCTTTTGTTTTGTTTCTAATGAACGCATATAAGGGGGGAGAGAAAGTCATTTATGTCTGGATTCCTGCTGTCTTTACCGATCTTCTACTCCGTTGCATCCAGACATGGCTACTGATGCAGAAATTAGCCTTCAAAATACTGCCACCACAAGGCATTTCTGGATAATATGGATGAACATTTCCTTTTTTCTAATTTGTTTAATTATTCTCTTGTAAGGCTATATGTGAGTCCCAGAGAGAAAACCAGAGTTGGTTGAACTCCAAAGTGAACTCAGACCTTATTATACATATTAATGATTTCACATGCATTCACCCATTATTTAAACTCAGCTGTCTTTTTCAGATCTAAGATGAGTTCTTTGAGTGTTCCCTTTATTATTATTATTTTGAGCAGTGTATTTTTAAATAACTTTATTAGGTTTTTTTAAATAATATGGAAGGATTAAAAATTAAAAGAAACAAATATTTAAGAAACCAAAAATAAAGGAAAGAAGGTAAGACAAAGCCAGCACCATGGAAGAAAGAAAAATAAATACATAGAATTTACTTTTGCAACAGTTATAACATTTACATTATGTCAAACACTAAGCACAACTTTATTGTTTTTTCTGTTACTATTTTCCAATCATCAAACCCACATATCATAATTTCATTTTTCCCCCTGCTAGACATGTAGCATCTAAAGAGGGATTCCAATCAGCATTAAAATTAATCCATGTATTTTTTCTGATCAAAACTGATAATATTGCTCCCTGAGCCAGCTCCATCAACTTCACCATCCATTCAGGTTAAAGGTTGTTTCGAGTGGTCCCAGACCAGCTCAGGTAGTGACAGATTCTGAGGAGGATGAACCAGATTCATCTTGGTACCCGAGGCCAGTGTTCTTGTCAGCTGAATCAGAGAGTGAGGGACAGCTGGAACTTGAGAAGTCTGGAAAATCACCAGAGAGTGTAGATACCCCAATGCTGGTAATATCTGACTCTGAGGGGGAGGTTTTCATCATGGTGGCAGTGCTAGAGCCAGAGTTCCAGAAATGCTTTGCTGGAAAACTGTTGCTCTCCCTTTAACTTCATCGAGCAGAGATGCAGTTGTTTGAGAGAACTCTGAAGATTGTAAGGGTATGTCAAAAAGGCCTTTAATTGCTTTGGAATTTCTTAAGTGGACTGGGCTCTTGGCCTGCAGTCAGCCCCATTATCTATTGGCCCAATTTGACCGGAAACTTTGCAAATGACTTTGCTTTGTAAAAATCACTTTTAAAAATGATTTGAACCTTAAGTCAGTGGTTGGGTCTTCATTCTGATCCGATTTAGGCCCAAAGAAGAACAAAGGTCTCTCCTGTTGTGCATATAAAAGATATACCTGTTTCCATATCAAAATTCCATGAATTTTGTCCAACTGTTTGTGCTTCAATCCTCAAAACAAGGTGTTGTAGCCCACCAGTTGCCAGCAGAGCTGGTGGCAGACTCAGACAATAAAAAGGTTGGGGAGGAACTTGAGCCAGTTCCAGAGTCTGGGGAAGACTCTGATGGATGCTCTGCATCAGATGCAGAGATAGATCCAGGGCTGTCTGGCATTTCCCAGCCACCAGAGGGGCAGCTGCCTTTGGAGGCTGGATATGAGTGAGAAGGAAGAACAGCTGGGGCCTGTGCAAGATGCAGATATGTGCAGAGCTGTTAGGAGAGGTGAACAATGGGAGATAAGCAGTCAACTTGGGACGCAATGTACAAGTGGACACTGAATGCCCCCTCCCTGGCTAGGGAATAAATAGAAGGAAAGGGGAGTGGTTGTCATAGGAGACAACAGTTTGTATTTCTGAGGATTTTGCTCATTGAGTTTCATGCCACAAACACTGCTTGCCAGAACTTAATTTGGAGCTTTGCAGCTGAAAACTCAGGGCCTGGCAATTATCACAAGAAATTGATAAGGTCTATTACTACAGTTAACTTCTTGAAGGACTATAACCTGGAATTTTTGGCAGGTGAATACAATTAATTCACAAGAGGTAAATAAAGATTTTTTTTGTGACAAAGAGTCTGTTTTTTGCTTCTGTAAAGACTGGGTTAGAAGAGGAGTATCCCTGGTTTCAGTTATGTATTAATCTTTGAAATCTTCCTTGTAAGTCTGAAAGAAGATTGGGATACTTTAAATAATGGACATTTACATTAACGGAATTAATAAAGCACCCTCCTCTTTTCTTTTCTTTTTCTCTTAGTTTAATACAGAAGGTGGGAAATAAGCTCCTAGTTTGTTAACTTACGCTTATTTGCTAAGTAGGAGATGTCAAACAGATAATGGCACAGTAGTCTAGAGTGAAGCTATGATCTCACAATCAGGAGACTGTGAGTTCGATCCCAGGTAGCGGTTGATAGTTCTCTCTCTAGATGCAATGTATATTTGTCTGCTGCAAACTCTGCATAGGAATCAGGCTGGGTATCTGGTCAGTTAATTCTCAGCTCCATTCAGCTGATGCAAGGTTTTACAGGGTGATTAAAAGAAAAGACGGTGTCAAATAGATCTCGGTGGCACAGTGGTTAGAGTGCAGTAGTGCAAGCTACTTCTGCTGATCAAGGGCTGCCAGCAGTTTGGCAGATCGAATCTCAATAGGCTCAAGGTTGACTCAGCCTTCCATCCTTCCAAGGTCGGTAAAATGAGGACCCAGATTGTTGGGGGCAATATGCTTATTCTCTGTAAACCGCTTAGAAAGGGCTGTAAAGCACTGTGAATGGTATATAAATCTAAATGCTATGCTAACTCATTAAAGAAAGTGACATCTAAAATTTTATAATTTAGAAAATTATAATTGCCCTTTGATTTATCCCCAAATTATACATACATACATACACACACACACACACACACACACACACAAACACACATACATAAATGATAATTATTTTCCAGAAGAAATACTTGACTTTGGGGAGGAAATCCAAAAATGACTTTGACTGGCTTCTTTGGAAAGATGTCATGTATTTTTAGGATGGCAATCCATTATCTCAAATGCAATAGATATGTTTCAGTCATATCAAACTACTTATTTCTGGTTGAGGGGAGGCAGTTTCCAAACGTATCAAAAATCCATTGAATTTCATATGACAAACTGAAGGAAATTTATTGAGCACTAAAAATGGGGAACATAATATTTTTTTATTAGTTTTTAAAATGATTTGACAATCTGCAATCTGTATGGGAGAAATAATTCTCCCATACCGAGTCATTTCAGTCTCCTCAAGCTCTTGACTTTAATGACAATAAAGACATGGTTAGAAACCAATCGTGAATTAATTCGTTTGCTGACACATTTTTTAACCTTAGTCAACTATGGTTTGTCAGTCCATACGAATTAATTAGAATTAAATAAAACTGGCAATAGATGTTATACACTGCTCAAAAAAATAAATAAAGGGAACACTCAAAGAACACATCCTAGATCTGAATGAATGAAATATTCCCATTGAATACTTTTAATATTTATTTATTTATTTATTTATTGGATTTGTATGCCGCCCCTCTCCGGAGACTCGGGGCGGCTAACAGCAACAATAAAACAGTGTACAATAGTAATCTGATGTTAAAACAATTAAAAACCCATTAATATAAAAACCAAGCATACATACATACATACCATGCATAGAATTGTAAAGGCCTAGGGGGAAAGAGGATCTCAATTCCCCCATGCCTGATGGCAGAGGTGGGTTTTAAGTAGCTTACGAAAGGCAAGGAGGGTGGGGACAATTCTAATTTGGGGGGGGAGTTGGTTCCAGAGGGCCGGGGCCACCACAGAGAAGGCTCTTCCCCTGGGTCCCGCCAAGCGACATTGTTTAGTTGACGGGACCCGGAGAAGATCCACTGTGGGATCTAACTGGTCGCTGGGATTCGTGCAGCAGAAGGCGAAATGTGAAATTGATTGTCAATCAGTGTTGCTTCCTAAGTGGACAGTTCGATTTCACAGAAGTTTAATTTACTTGGAGTTATATTGTGTTGTTTAAGTGTTCCCTTTAATTTTTTGAGCAGTATATTTTGCCCTTATAATTTTGGCTTTTGAAGCCAGTGAAACCTACCTCGTTAATTAAATGTATGTGCATCAGAGGTGGGTTTCAGAAGGTTCTGACTAGTTCTGGAGAACCAGTAGTGAAAATTTTGAGTAATTCAGAGACCCAGCAAATACCACATCTGCCTGGCCCCCACCACTTCTATTCTCTGCCTCCCAAGTCCAAGCTGATTGGGAGGAATTGGGATTTTGCAGTATCCTTCCCCCTGGAGCGGGGAGTGAATGGAGATTTTGCAGTATCCTTCCCCTGGAGTGGAGAGGTAATGGAGATTTTGCAGTATCCTTCCCCCAGGAGTGGGGAGGGAATCGTGATTTTGCAGTATCCTTCATTCCTTCTCCACTCCAGGGGAAGGATACTGCAAAATCGTCATTCCCTCCCCACTCCTGGGGGAAGGATACTGCAAAATCTCCATTCCCTCCCCACTCCAGGGGCAGATTTTGCAGTATCCTTCCCCCAGGAGTGGGGAGGGAATGGCGATTTTGCAGTATCCTTCCCCTGGAGTGGGGAGGGAAAGGAGATTTTGCAGTATCCTTCATTCCCTCTCCACTCCAGGGGAAGGATACTGCAAAATCCCCCTTCCCTCCCCACTCCAGGGGAAGGATACTGCAAAATTGCCATTCCCTCCCCACTCCAGGGGGAGATTTTGCACTATCCTTCCCCCAGGAGTGGGGAGGGAAGGGGGATTTTGCAGTATTCTTCTCCTGGAGTGGGGAGGGAATGGCGATTTTGCAGTATCCTTCATTCCCTCTCCACTCCAGGGGAAGGATACTGCAAAATCTCCATTCCCTCCCCACTCCAGGGGGAGATTTTGCAGTATCCTTCCCCTGGAGCGGGGCGGGAATGGAGATTTTGCAGTATCCTTCATTCGCTCTCCACTCCAGGGGAAGGATACTGCAAAATCTCCATTCCCTCCCCACTCCAGGGGGAGATTTTGCAGTATCCTTCCCCTGGAGTGGGGAGGGAATGGAGATTTTGCAGTATCCTTCCCCCAGGAGTGGGGAGGGAATCGTGATTTTGCAGTATCCTTCATTCCTTCTCCACTCCAGGGGAAGGATACTGCAAAATCGTCATTCCCTCCCCACTCCTGGGGGAAGGATACTGCAAAATCTCCATTCCCTCCCCACTCCAGGGGCAGATTTTGCAGTATCCTTCCCCCAGGAGTGGGGAGGGAATGGTGATTTTGCAGTATCCTTCCCCTGGAGTGGGGAGGGAAAGGAGATTTTGCAGTATCCTTCATTCCCTCTCCACTCCAGGGGAAGGATACTGCAAAATCCCCCTTCCCTCCCCACTCCAAGGGAAGGATACTGCAAAATTGCCATTCCCTCCCCACTCCAGGGGGAGATTTTGCACTATCCTTCCCCCAGGAGTGGGGAGGGAAGGGGGATTTTGCAGTATTCTTCTCCTGGAGTGGGGAGGGAATGGCGATTTTGCAGTATCCTTCATTCCCTCTCCACTCCAGGGGAAGGATACTGCAAAATCTCCATTCCCTCCCCACTCCAGGGGGAGATTTTGCAGTATCCTTCCCCTGGAGCGGGGCGGGAATGGAGATTTTGCAGTATCCTTCATTCGCTCTCCACTCCAGGGGAAGGATACTGCAAAATCTCCATTCCCTCCCCACTCCAGGGGGAGATTTTGCAGTATCCTTCCCCTGGAGTGGGGAGGGAAAGGAGATTTTGCAGTATCCTTCCCCTGCCATACCTACCAAGCCACACCTATCAACCCATGCCATGCCCACCAAGCCATGCCCACAGAACCGGTAGCAAAAAAAAGTCTGAAGACCATCACTGATGTGTATGTACCTATGGAAATTCTGAATGGTTAACCTATGTAGTGATCTACAATGGAAATGTCAAGCATTGTACTGAAGTATTGAAAATACTTGATAGACCACTCAGAATGACATAAATAATAGCAGACGTTTTTTTAAAAAAAGAGCATGCAAAGTAGAAGAATAGCAATCAGTTAACATTCTTGTGGGAACAAAAAGACTTTCTGGAATAATAGGGAGCTTGGGTATAAAAATACAGTCTGAAATAATAGATCAAGTTCATTATCTGAAAAAAGGAAGAAAGAAACAATCCTGAAGAGATCCATATTTCATCAGGGAGGGCAATGAAATTTATTTTCTCTTCTTCTCTCCGTTTCTCTCCCTTATATCTAAAACAAGAAAACACACCACAGAAGTTCTACACCACTTTGGCATACCTCACTTTATTGTTTAATGGGAAATGGGGCATTCCCCAGATACACTATCAATATTTCTCTGAATTAATGAAGATAGAACTCAACGGCATAGTTATTTCATTATAGTAGATTCCACATATAAAGCAGGAGTGAGTATTCTCCCCTCCTGCCTCTTTAGCCTTCAGATCAAATTTTGAGAAGAAGCTTGGGAAGAAAACAAAGGGAGATACCTCACTGCAGAAACAACTTTTATCGTGCAGTATTGATTTGTATGCTTACTTCTTTAAATATATATATATATATTCCCTGGTGCAGAGCTGAAGGGATTGGATACCGTAGCCTAGAGGATAATTCTCTGCCTTACAAGGCAAAGGTTGCAGGTTCAAGTCCCAGTGGGTATGGCTAGCTGATGAGGCAAAAATAAGGCCAGACTAGATCTATCCTAGTCTCCCTTAATTTTCAAATTCAGCAAAAAAACATGTTATATATATATATATATATATATATATATATATATATATATATATATATATATATATACACACACACACACATATATATATACACACATACATACATACCTACATACATACATACATACAGTGGTACCTCATCTTACGAACGCCTCTTCTAACGAACTTTTCAAGATACGAACCCGGTGTTTAAGATTTTTTTGTCTCTTCTTCTGAACTATTTTCACCTTACGAACCCAAGCAGCTGCTGCTGGGATGAAGGGGTTTCTTCCCCCCCCTTTTTTTGAAGAAAGAAAAGGGAGGGGCTGCTTGGAGTAGGAAAATTTTGCCGAGAACAAGGTGCTTGCAAAGGAATTGAAAGGGTGTCTTTTTAAGAAAGAAAAGGGAGGGAGGGGCTGCTTGGAGTAGGAAAATTTTGCCGAGAACAAGGTGCTTGCAAAGGAATTGAAAGGGTGTCTTTTTAAGAAAGAAAAGGGAGGGAGGGGCTGCTTGGAGTAGGAAAATTTCACCGAGAACAAGGTGCTTGCAAAGGAATTGAAAGGGTGTCTTTTTAAGAAAGAAAAGGGAGAGAGGGGCTGCTTGGAGTAGGAAAATTTCGCCGAGAACAAGGTGCTTGCAAAGGAATTGAAAGGGTGTCTTTTTAAGAAAGAAAAGGGAGGGGCGCCCCCTTGCCTTTCTTCCTTCCCACTCACCCTTTAGCCTAGCCTTGCTTCTTCCACCTGCCCCCTTTAGCTGCTCCTCCCTGCCCTCTGTTCGCCTCCCTTCTAAAGTTTGGGATTTTCCTGAAGGATTTGCACGCATTATTTGCTTTTACATTGATTCCTATGGGAAACATTGTTTCATCTTACGAACTTTTCACCTTACGAACCTCCTCCTGGAACCAATTAAGTTCGTATCATGAGGTACCACTGTATATATATCACATGTTTTTTGCTGAATATAGAATATAGTTGTCGGCTATGAATAAATTAACTGCCTTGAAATGGACCTGGGTTGGGCCTACAGGCAAAAAGGAGCTGTGATGTTCCTTCAATACATCAGGGTGATCCGACATAAAACACACACACACACACACACACACACACACACACACACACACACACATATATATATATATATATATATACACACACACATATATATATATATAAACACACACACACACATATATATATATAAAAACACACACACACACACATATATATGTGTGTGTGTGTGTGTGTGTGTGTGTATATATAATTTTATTCCTTTCAGGTTCCATATTGAGTGTTTTTAGAAGTCTAGAATGTATCAGAAGACCATCGTTTTTCAAATAAGAAGACAATAAATGTAACACTCCTGTGAGGTAAAATTGTTCAATTTTACCTCACAGGAATGTTGTTTTGAATGACTATTCCTGTGAGTTAAAGGAGAGTTGTTTTGAACAACTACCTCAACCCAAATCTTCTTCTTTTAATGACCTCATAATCCTTTGGGGAGTTGAGTCTGGGCGACTGAATGGAGATGAGTGTTGCCAATGCAGAGTTGTTAATAATAATAATAATAATAATAATAATAATAATAATAATAACAACAACAACAACAACAACAACAAACAACAGAGATGTAAGGGACATTGGAGGTCTTCTAGACCAACCCTCTGCTTGGGCATGTACAGAAGCAAAAATATCGGCAAAAATTACCAAAATGCGTAGAAGCCAAATCTCGCGCTGATGGGCATGTGTGCACCCGTTGGATGCATACATGCCCATAAGGTCCTCAGAGGGTGCACCGGATAAGTGGCCCTTCACTGAGAGTGTGTGTGTGTGTATGCACAAGAACACAAAAGAAGAGCCAGCAAGGCCACACATCCTGCACGGCAGGAATCATAGCATCACCGCCGCAGCTCTAAGCTATTTATTTATGTTTCTCACTCTTGCATAAGAAAAGCTGAACATTTGCATATTATGTCCAGAATGCCAATTGTTGGGTTTTTAACACTTCAGCAGCAGCTTTTATTTGAAATTAAATGAAGAGAATTAAAGAAAATAAAAGGGCTAATAGTTCTGAGTGAAATCGGTACAGTGGTGATTATTTATAAATTGGGCCCACAGCACGAGAAACGCCTTGCATGACAATAGAATTTTGAGGCAAGGATATTCACTGGTGACTATGAAAAATAATCACCAAATAGACCTTTGTTATAATTTAACTGTTGAGTGAGACATACATCCAGCTAGAAGTTGGTAACCTGATGAGAAATTCCAGTGTATATTGGATCGAAACATGCTTTTGGCATCAATAATGAGTTGCAGCCAGTACAGAACGGATCTGGGCTGCGGTAGCTCTTGACGCATGCATGCCCAGTAATAGGCAGCCCAAATGTTTACTGCCACACTGGGTGTGGCTTATTTTGTGGGTGTGGCTTAATGGTCATGTGACTGTGTAGGAGTGGCTTGCCGGCCATGTGATCAGGTGGGAGTGGCTTGAACGATCATCATCGTTCAAGTGAACTGAAGTCCTCGATTTACAACCTTACCAGTGTCGCTCGCTGGAGTGGCAATTTGCTTTGCATTTTCCGTGTTCTCCTTCCTGAGTTGCCCCCCTACCTCAGGATGGGTAGCTAGATGAACGGGTTCTTCCAGAAGCATCAATGCTGCCAGCGCCACTTCCACCCATGCCTTCTGGTTGCACCTCAGGCAGGAGGTGGCTGCGTGAGGCTGGAGGGAAGCGGGGCAGGAGAGAGGGAAGCTAATCCGAGATCAGGAAGGAGGAAAGAGTAAAAAGCAAGGAGCGCAGAGGCAGCAGCAACAGCAAGGGAAAAAAGGAGATCCGAGCCAAGCCGAGGCCAGTTATCCAGGAAATGACAGCCGCCGATCAGCTGGAGCTGCACATGCATCTTCATTTCCACCAGTGAAACTGCGTTCTACCCCATCCTGCCTGCTGCCCACCCCTGGGTGTGCCCACATGAAATTTGGCTGCTGTGCATGTGCAGCAAGTGAAATCTCATGCGAGGATGCTCTCACACATGAGATTTCACAGATTTTCCACGGTTTTTACTTCTGCTCATGCGTGGAAGCAAAGAAATCACCTAAAATAGGTGAAATTTCACACATGAGAGTTTCCTCACGTGAGATTTTGCTTGCTGTGCATGCACAGAAGCCGAATCTCATGCTGACAGGCACACGTGTGCCCGTAATGATCCTGGAGAGCATATTGTAGCAGGCTGTAAGTGTAACTTTCATCTGCATGGCAGATGCTAAAATAATTGTTCTGTCAAATGCTCTCCTGCTTAAAATGTTTGATTTGATGAAATGGTTGAAATTTTGCGTAAAGCTTTTGATTCAATAGTGGGTGGATCAGTAGTGGGTTGCTACCAGTTTGCCCCATTTTGGGAAAACCGATACCGATGGCAGCGGGAGGCTCCAACTACACATCTGGATGTCATCACAGACAATCTGCGCATGTGCAGAAGGTTCTGTGCATGCGCAAAAATGTGGGCACATGAGCAAAATAAGCACAGTTCTGAACTGATAATGGAGATAAGTGACACCGAGTAATGGGCTGCATGTATAGTAAAGAGGGAAGTCTGATAGTTAAAGTGATGACCTAGGACCATTTATTAATTCCTCCCAGTAGGCCAAACATGTTCTCTCTTGAAAACAGAAGATTTTTATGCGAGTTGCCCCAGGTTTCTTGATTTTACTATGCATGTGTATATGTTGGTAACCCTCCCCCCTCCCTCCCTCCCTACCAGTGAAGGGCTGCAAAAAAAAAGCATTAATTTATTTTAATTTTCCTTTCATTATGTTCAGAAATGGTCAAAAAAGTCAGATTTTGCAGACTAATCTAGATGAAAATGAACAAAATTTCACAAAAACAGGGCAGTGGGGTTTTATGAGCAAAATAAACAAATAAGCATTAATTTTTCACTCCAATTTTCATTTCATTGTGTTCATAAATGTTCAAATTAGTATACTAGTGAAAAAAGTATTCAAAAAGACAATTCCAGCAGCTAGAACCAACCTTTTTATATTCTGAGTCTAAAAGGACACGGAGGGTAACAAATGTATAGTAAATGGGAGGGGAACAGCATGGTTTAAGGTCATATGACTGGCTTAAAGGTGGCCAACTTGACGTCACTCATGTCAAGGGTTTTGGGTTAGGGTTAGAGTGCCTGGATTCTCACCTCAAAGAGATACATTTTCCCTCTCTATTTACTATTACTGAACATCCAAAATATACTACTGTATATACTCAAATATAAGCCGACCCGAGTACAAGCCGAGGCACCATTTTTTGCCAAAAACAATCCGGGGAAAACTTATTGACCCGAGTATAAGCCGAGGTTAGAAAATGCAGTGGCAACTGGTAACTTATAAAAATGGAAACCAATAAAATTACATTAATTGAGACATCAGTAGATTAAATGTTTTAGAATATTTATTTTAAAGAAAACCAGTAAACTAGCTCTGTAAATTTAAAAGAGGGTAAACAAAAGCAATCTGGTATTAACAATAAAGTAAAAAGTAAAAAAAGGAGCTCAATCAGCAACCAAGCTAAAACCTAAGAGTTAAAATCCTTCAAAACTGGATTCCTCCTCATCAACTGTATGTCCATCATCAACTCCCAGAATTCCTGCACCATCCATGCTACCTCAGGAGTGGGAGTTGAAGTCCACAAGCCTTATTCTTGCCAGGTTTGAAGACCCTTGCTTAAATCAAACTTCCATATGATAAATATTCAGATTTTCCATTTACAACATACAGTCATACCTCGTCTTACGAACCTAATTGGTTCCAGGGGGAGGTTCGTAAGACGAAAGGCTCATAAGACGAAACATTGTTTCCCATAGGAAACAATGTAAAGTCAATTAATCCATGCAACCCAAAAAAACCCCACAAAAAAAATGCTGCCGCCCGGCTGTCACCTTTTAAAACAGCCTGGGGGCTTCTCAGCGACCTCCCGAACGCCGAAACCAAACCCGAACTTCCGGGTTCGGCATTCGGGAGGCTGCCGAGAAGCCCCCAGGCTGTTTTAAAAGGTGACAGCTGGGTGGCGGGGCTTCCCAGCAGTCTCCGAAAGCCGAACACGGAAGTTCGGGTTTGGCGTTCGGCTTCGGGAAGCTGCTGGGAAGCTGCGCAGCTGTTTTAAAAGGTCACAGAGGGGCTGGGGGGCTTCCCAGCAACCTCCCGAACCCCAAACGTTTGCTGAACTTCCTGGTTCGGGGTTCGGGAGGTTGCTGGGAAGCCCCCCAGCCCGGCTGAGACCTTTTAAAACAGCCGCGCGGCTTCCCATTAGCTTCCCGGAGCCGAACGCCAAACCCGAACTTCTGCGTTCGGTGTTCGGAGACTGCTGGGAAGCCGCACGGCTGTTTTAAAAGGTGACAGCCGGGCTGGGGGGCTTCCCAGCAACCTCGCGAACCCCGAACCAGGACGTTCGGCAAAAGTTCGGGGTTCAGGAGGCTGCTGGGAAGTCCCCCAGCCCGGCTGCGACCTTTTAAAACAGCCGGGCGGCTTCCCAGCAGTTTCCCGAAGCCGAACGCCAAACCCGAACTTCCGCATTCGGCGTTCGGCGGCTGCTGGGAAGCCGCCCGGCTGTTTTAAAAGGTCGCAGCCGAGCTGGGGGACTTCCCTGCAGCCTCCCGAACCCCGAACCTGGAAGTTCGGCAAAAGTTCGGCGTTCGGGAGGCTGCTGGGAAGTCCCCCAGCCCGGCTGTGACCTTTTAAAACAGCCGGGCGGCTTCCCAGCAGCTTCCCGAAGCCGAACGCCAAACCCGAACTTCCGCATTTTAAAAGGTCGCAGACGGGCTGGGGGGCTTCCCAGCAGCCTCCCGAACCGAACCTGGGGTTCAGAAAAATTTTGCCTCTTCTTGCGAACTTTTTTCGAGTTACGAACCGGCGTTCGGGAGGCTGCTGGGAAGCCCCGCCGCCCGGCTGTCACCTTTTAAAACAGCCGGGGGGCTTCCCAGCAGCCTCCCGAACGCCGGTTCGTAACTCGAAAAAAGTTCGTAAGAAGAGGCAAAATTTTTCTGAACCCCGGGTTCATATCACGAGTTGTTCGTAAGACGAGGGGTTCGTATCTTGAGGTACCACTGTACTTCATAAGTTAAAATCATTACTATCTCAATAGATCAGTAAATAACAATTGGGGGTTACTCAATCATTAATTGTAAAATCTTTCTTCTTCATGATATTTATCTTGCATAAGGAGAAACCATAGATCTATTCGTATTAATTATGTAGAACAAATGATTAACACCAAAATTCATACTATTATATTAACCTAACCTTTATATTGTTTTAAACAAGTCAGCATTAACTATCCTCTTGGGTATGATAAGTATAGTTGGAAGAAAAAGTTTAATTATACAGTTATCCCCATTTGAAGCAACATTTTATTACAAAATTACGTCTTCTGTTACTAGAAATTAATCAAATTTAAATGGGCAACTTACATTTTACTTTCTGATCAGGAGAGAAAGCCATGGTTCCTTTGTTCTGAAAGTCTCTTCAACCTTCCCGCCCTTTCCCCCAGTGCTTCCTGTAGAGGAGGAGCTGTGATTGGTTTAGCCTGCTGCCAATCAGGCAGCTCTCTCAGTGACTCCTTTCTTTGTAGAAGAGGAACTGTGATTGGTTCAGCCTGCTGTCAATCAGGCAGCTGAGGGGTGTTGCCTGCAAGAGCAGAAGCAGCCATGCAAAGAAAAAAGCCTCATGTTGCCAGAGCCATCAGGTTTCTTTTCACATCGGAACTGCGCAGCAATGGGAAATGTTGCACGTTTTCAGGTCAGTGAAGTTCAGGGACTCGAATATAAGCCAAGGTTAGATTTTTCAGCACATTTTTATGCTGAAAATCTCGGCTTATACTCAAGTATATACGGGTATTTAATTCTATGTATATATGCCATATGTGTGCATACATATTACACGCAGGCACACAAAAATATACATTATCTACTATATAAACTATGTGTATGTACACACACACACGCACACAACTCTTCTAAAATTATACACATTTAATCTCATTTACTGCAAATACCGCCTTCTGCTGCACGAATCCCAGCGACCAGTTAGGTCCCACAGAGTGGGTCTTCTCCGGGTCCCATCAACCAAACAATGTCGTTTGGCAAGACCCAGGGGAAGAGCCTTGTCTGTGATGGCCCCGGCCCTCTGGAACCAACTCCCCCTAGAGATTAGAATTGCCCCCACCCTCCTTACCTTTCGTAAGCTGCTTAAAACCCACCTCTGCCGCCAGGCATGGGGGAATTGAGATACACTTTCCCCCTAGGCCTTTAAAATTTTATGCATGGTATGTCTGTATGTATGATTGGTTTTTTATATAATGGGTTTTAACTGTTTTGTTACTGTTTTGTTACTGTTGTTAGCCGCCCTGAGTCTGCGGAGAGGGGTGGCATACAAATCCAATAAATAAATAAATAAATAAATAGGAAAAGAATACCCAGAGCCCAGAAGGGGAAAAAAGAAAAAAAATTCAAATGTTTTCTACTGGTTCTGCATACCTGACTGTACCCGTAGGAGCCCATCATTGCTACCTACCTACCTCCTCCCTACCTCCCTTCTCCCCTTACTCTCAAGCCCTCCTTCCCATTATTTCCTGCCTAACAAAATTAAACTAACTTTTCATTAGTTTTTTATTGGTTTTAAAAAGACATTAGACCGTGTGCAGCAGAAATAACTCTTCCACATTCCGAAGCATTTCAGAGTCTTTTAAGAATGAGATGATTGCTGACTTCAGTAAGAACAGACGTGATAGGAAGCAATGGTGGATTCACTTGTTGCATTTTAATATTAGGCAGCCGTGTTTTGTCAGTCCATATGAATTAATTAGAATTAAATGAAATGAAATTGGCAGTACCAATCTCTGCTTTGGCATTATATTTTGACCATGGAATTTTTGGTTTTGAAGTCAATGAATCCTAAATGATCATCCAAAAATGTATGAATATATTCCTAGAATACACACTCTCTCACTCTGTCACTCTCTTTCTCTGTCTCTGTTTCTCTCTTTCTCTGTCTCCTCTCTGTGTATCTGTTTTTTCTTTTGTCTCTCTCTTACTCTCTCTCAATCTCTCTCTGTTTGTCTCTCTCTCTGTATGCACACAATAACAACAACCACAACAACAATAACAACAATAACAATTTATTAGATTTGTATGCCACCCCTCTCTGAGAACTCGGGGCGGCTCACAACAATAAAGCAAAAAAAATTGACAACTTTTGCCCAAATCTCGCTAACGGAAGGACATTCGCACAGCAGCCGGAAATGCTTTTGTGTCTAATTGCTCTGGTGTGCAGTGCTCTATAACATCATTTTGAGGGTATGTGTTCTGTCCCAAGCCTCAAATAAGTACGCAACACACAAACAGTCAACATGGTTTGTTTTAGAAATTAATTTATAAACAGTTCAAATAAGACCAAGACAAGGAAGACAAGGAAGTCCAGTTATCTTACTAAGCCTCCAAGAGTTGGCAAACTTCCTAGAAATTAGTCCTTGAAAACTCCAAGCCAAACGAAGAAAGCAAATTAGAGTCACTAAGCAGACTATGAACAGACAGGTTTTCTGAAGACTGGAACCATTGAAGCCAAGATTCAAGCCACAATGCAAACTGGAAACAGAGGTTAATATTCAGGAACTGCGATGCAAGATTCAAGATTCACAACACAAACTGGAAACTGAAGTCAGGATTCAGGATTGAAGTTGTTCCCTGCCATTAGCCTTAATGTGGTTAGGCCTTAAGTAGTCTTGGCATGGCCAATTAACCTGCAGCTCTACTCTCGAGTAGACCTCCACTAGAGTAAACTTTGCTGCATTTTGGCAGTTCCTGAGTGCTCTTGCATTCAGCCCTACCCAGAGGCACCCCAGGTTTTCAAAGGCTCTGTGCTAGGCAGGCCACAACAGTAGTAGTTGAAGCAGTTTATGTTCAGGATGCGAGTGGTCAGTAAATATTTTCACAGTTCTCTTTTTGAACAGGAGATTGATTGATTGATTGATTGATTTAATTTGTATGCCGCCGCTCTCCGTAGACTCGGGGCGGCTCACAACAGTAATAGAAAAAAAAACAATGTACAATACAAATCTAATAATTAAAACTAAAAACCCATAATTTGAGAAAACATACACACAACATACCATACATAAACAGTATAGGCCTGGGGAAGTTATCTCAGTTCCCCCATGCCTGACGGCAGAGGTGGGTTTTAAGGAGCTTACGAAAGGCCAGGAGGGTGGGGGCAGTTCTAATCTCAGGGGGGAGCTGGTTCCAGTGGGTCGGGGCTGCCACAGATTCCTAAAGAGGCCCCACAGAGGCTTTCCCCTGCCTTTTCTGGCCCTGTTTCCTACCAGGAGATTCCTAGAGAGGCCCCACGGAGGTTTCTCCCTGCCTTTTCCAGTTACAATTTCAGAGGCTCCGGTTTGCAAGTGAAAAATGGTTCTTGAGAAGAGGCAAAAAAATCTTATCTAGAAAATTTTGTAAGTAGAGGTGTTCTTTGGTAGAGGTACCACTGTATTTGGATGGGATCAGATCTATCATTCTATAACTAATAGCTCTTCCAGAAAGGGAAAGTTTCAGAAAGACAAGCAAAAAAATAAAATTATTACGACATGAGAAATGGTAACTACATACCATAACTTGTTTCAATATCCAAATATGGCCCTACTAATGGGCAAAAAATCTCAGGAGAGCCCCATTTCCTTTGCCATAGTTAATAGGCTTTCTGGGTCATTAAATGCATTTTTTTTCCTAATCTATTTTCCTTGCCAGCCAAATGCAACTCATTATTATAACTGGTGTTCTCCTTTCCCCACCCCCCCTCCTCACACAGAAACAAGAGTAATCACGTTAAGGAGAGAAGAATAAAGACCCTCGTTACGCTGCTCTGATATTTTCAATGTTTCGGACTAGCAGGAAATAGCTGAGTAGCCTGAGTCCCAGATTTATCTGGAAGGGAGGTGATTTGGTTTTACACACACACACACAAAATTGATTCACATAGCATAGCACTTAGACTTATATACAGTGTTTGCAGCCCTCTTTAAGCAGTTTACCAGATCAAGTACCATATGTTGGAAGGTGCAAGGGATTAAATTTGGATTTGGCAGACCACACAGAAGAGGGCCCATAGGCTGAATTATTTTGTTAATGGCATGTAAAACGTGCAGAAATCTCCACTTCCCTGATTTCTTTTTTATTACAAATACAGGCAAATTATAAGGGCTGAGTGAGGGCTTAATATGTCCCTTGAGTGGTTCATTAACCAAATCATGAAGGGCTGCCAGCTTTTCCTGAGACAAAGGCCATTTATCCACCCACACAGGGGTGGAGTTAAGCATAAGGGACAAAGGAGCTGGGGTGGCGCAGCAGGTAGAGTGCTGTACTGCAGGCCACTGAAGCTGACTGTAGATCTGAAGGTCAGCGATTCAAATCTCATCACCGGCTCAAGGTTGACTCAGCCTTCCATCCTTCTGAGGTGGGTAAAATGAGGACCCGGATTGTGGGGGCAATAGGCTGGCTCTGTTAAAAAAAAAAAGTGCTATTGCTAACATTTTGTAAGCTGCCCTGAGTCTAAGGAGAAGGGCGGCATAAAAATCCAATCCAATCCAATCCAATCCAATCAATAAATCTATCTATCTATCTATCTATCTATCTATCTATCTATCTATCTATCTATCTATCTATCTATCTATCTATCTATCCGACTTCCATGCCGCCCAATCCCGAAGGACTCAGGGCGGGTTACAACAATGATAAAAATACAATAGAATAGATACAAAAGATAAATGAATGAATGAATGAATGTTCAACATGTGGCAGAACATTTCATACCTGTATAGACATTACCAGCCACATGTAGACGTATTGTGGACAGCCTACAATCTTTTAGATGTCAAGGTGCTCTTCAAACACAACAGAGAAACATCAGACTTACTCTTCTGTTAGTCATACAATTTACTAGGAAACATGACACTAAAATAAGAGAAACAGTGATAGTAGAGGAATTTTACAGGAGATAAAGCTCAGTATATAAATTGTTGTGTTCTCGATTTGGGAAGTCAGCAAAGAGGGAATTTTGTTCTGCTTTTTGGGTAACAAAAAATGTTTTGCAAATCCTAGTATGAAAGGCAAGACAACAAGACAAAGTATAATTGCATTCTCTCTCTATCTAAATAAAAGCATCCCTAAGATTTATTCTCTTAGTTTACATTTCTCTGTGGCTTGAATTGTTGAACAAACTACAAGCCATGAGAAAATTGCCTTTGGGAAGAATGGATGTGATGAGTCAAAGAGCATCTAAACCGGACAGGGACAATTCTGATACACATGAACTTTATAAACGCTGGTGGTGACAGCTTTTAATCAAGATGAAATATGGCATAGGTCTCGGACTGGTATCAAAGAACTCCTAGAAATGACAAATAATTTGCCGTCGCTATTAGCGCTGCATTTGTCAACTGTGATTTCTGGAACAGGAACATCTGCTGGGTGATGTTTTTTGAAACGCCGGGCGAGATGGTGATGCATTACAACGCTTCTCCACCAACATTTCTCTCATCTTTTGATAGAGTGTGTTTACAAAGGGCGAAGATAACTTACTTACAGAAGTGAAGCTATGATTTCTTTTCTTTGCTTATCCTGAAAAAAGCAAAGACTAGTTGTTGTTTTTTTAAAGGGAGCCTGAATAGCTTTTCTTCCCGAGGATTTCATGACGCTTGTCTCTTCTTCTTCTTCTTCTTCTTCTTCTTCTTCTTCTTCTTCTTCTTCTTCTTCTTCTTCTTCTTCTTCTTCTTCTTCTTCCTCTTCCTCTTCCTCTTCCTCTTCCTCTTCCTTCTTCTTCTTCTCCTTCTTCCTCTTCTTCCTTCTTCTTCTTCTCCTTCTTCCTCTACTTCCTCTTCTTTCTTCTTCTTCTACTTCTTTCTTCTTCCTCTTCCTCTTCTTCTTCCCTCCTCCTCCTCCTCCTTTTTGTTAAGTTATTTTATTGATTAACCCTTGGGCCATATCACAGTACAGAGTTCCAAAAACAAATTATTACTAAGATCTGATGAAAACAACTTTAAATGGAATTGGATAAAATACAATTTAAAATGACATTGGAATAAAATACAATAATTTTAAATACATAGATAAATAAATAAATAAAATATACTAACATTTTCTTTCAGTATCACCCCTGCCATCTACCCCAATCAGTCCCTCATATGACAATCTCAACTGAACCATTTTGCTCCAGTACCGTGCTGTGTTAACTATTATTTTCAGATTCTGGCCCCACATTAGCTAAGTTGTTTTGATATGGGGATGGGTCATTCGTTTCATATATAGGTATCTGTCTCTCACCTTCTTATAGAGGCAACAGTTAAATAGGATGTGAGCCTTCTACTTCTGTCTCCTCTTCCTCCACCACTACCTCCTTTTTCTTTTCCTCCTCTTCCTCCTCTTTTTCCTCTTCCTCTTCCTTGTCATCATTATCATAATCCAAAATGGAGTAGCAGAAAATCGGTATTCATTTTTTAGGGATGGAAAAAGGAAACTTGAGAGTGACCTCTTCAGGCAGCTAGTCATCATTATTTTTTAAAGTTTTTCTTCTGCCAAACAACTAGTGCTAATATGAATTTTGCAAATCAGAAGATTCAAATTACCTGTAAAAACTTCATACTCCAGAAGCTAATTAAGGCAATAAAGTGAAAAACTGAAAATAATAGTGTTAGGCTGTTGTTGTTTTTTCAAAATGGTGTTATAGCCCAGATAAATCCATCTGGAGTAAACTCTGAAAAGCTTTATGGCAGTTAATGAGGAAAGTTAGGAGTGACCAAGCTTTAGAAGCTTTGAGATTTCTATTTTTGTCTAATTAACAGCACAAGCTAATAAACAAGTCAGCAGAGCACTAAAAGCATATTTTAAATTGTGCCGGGATAATATTAAAATCTGACCTCTTTCAAAACCGGACAGGTCTTATGGGATGTTATTATGTTCTGTATTTTGAAATCTTCCAAAGTTAATTCACCATTGAACTCTTTAATGTGTGGTTTTTTTTTTTCTTTTTTAAAAAAACCTAGTTAAAAGAAACCAAGTAAACATTTTAAATATGGGGCGCATAGTTGACTACAACAGAGTGTAGAGTTCATCTGGAAATGATATCCAGATGATTATGCTACCATTTTTGTAGTGTTGCAGTAAATAAAAATTTAGGATTGATTCACACATCTATATGCATAAATTTAGGATCGATTCACACATCTATATGCATAAATTTAGGATCGATTCACACATCTATATGCATCAGTTGGCTGGTTATTTAACAAACTCATAATAATAATACAAAAGAAGGAATAATAATAATACTAATATAACCATGACCATAACCATAACCATAATCATAAAAACAACAGTAAACTTATTTTTTATGACCCAGTAAACTCTTTTATTGAGGTGGAGTCAGGAAAACTGAATGGAGTTGAATGTTTATGGGCCCTTCCTGTTGCCTACACAGAGTTTGCAACAGATAATTTTTGTGTGTGCCCTGATAGAGAAATATTTGTTGTTGCCTAGGATTGAACTCTCAACCTTCCGAGTAGGAGGTGAGCATTTTCAACACTAGACCGCCATGCTGCTCACTAGACCACCACACAATTAATGCAAATTTGTACTTGGAACAATACACTATGATACAATTTATTTATTTATCTATTTAATCTAATGTATACACACTCTTTTCTTATCCAAAGTAACTCTGGATGGTGTACAATCATCAGATAAAACAACAAATATATACGGTGGTACCTCTACTTACGAACTTAATTCATTCCGTGACCAGGTACTTAAGTAGAAAAGTTTGTAAGAAGAAGCAATTTTTCCCGTAGGAATCAATGTAAAAGCAAATAATGTGTGCAATTGGGGAAACCACAGGGAGGGTGGAGGCCCTGTATCCTCCCAGGAGATTCCTAGAGAGACCCCATGGAGGCTTCTCCCCGTCTTTTCTGGCCCTATTTCCTCTCAGGGGTTTCCTAGAGAGGCCCCACAGAGGCTTCTCCCTGCCTTTTCCAGCCCTGTATCCTCCCAGGAGATTCCTAGAGAGGCCCCACAGAGGCTTCTCCCCATCTTTTCCAGCCCTGTTTACTCCCAGGAAATTCCATGAGAGGCTCCACAGAGGCTTCTCCCTGTCTTTTCTGATTACAGTTTCAGAGGCTTGGGTTTGTAAGTGGAAAATGGTTCTTGAGAAGAATCTTGAACACCCGGTTCTTATCTAGAAAAGTTCGTTAAGTAGAGGCATTATAGGTTGAGGTACCACTGTATATTAAAAAAACAAAAACCTAGGAATAAAAAAAATCTCAATAATGGAGCATATCCAACCAAGTGTCTGGTTTGCAATCAAGAATTGAATACTGGAAACTCAAAAGGCCAAATCTTCTTGGAATAAACTAAAAAAAATTGAAGAAGAAAAACAAACAACGGTCTCACTTAGCAAACAAAATTTTGGGCTCCATTGCGAATTGAGGATTAAATGCATAAATTAGGGAGCACTCTAGAGGGGGATTGAAATCATTTTGGAAAGAACAGTTAAAGTTAAGGATCATTTGATTCCTTGTTTTCTTTTATTGCAACATCCTGTTTATGACAATTCTTTAATTCTACCAAGCAATTATTACAGCTCAAGTAGCAGTAACGGTTTTATTTGTTAATTAAATACTGATTTTGAGCACTTCACCTCAAGGGTAACAAAATATTTACCAATTCCCACTATCAAAAGCTTTGCTGGTGTTTATGAGAGCACCCTACATGTTTTTCTCTCTCAAGAGTGGCTAAGGGTCAGGAAAATTATACCCCTTCCCTAATTGTGGCCACTATCAAAATAATGAAGAAATCCCACCATTAGTAAGGCAGTTGCAGAAATAAGGAATGGGGAAAGTTCGTGTCGTCTGATTTTTTTTTTAAATGAAATAGTCTACTTTACAAGTTGGAATTGGAAGGGACCTTATAGGTCATCTAGTCCAACCCTTTCCCATTTAGGAGACCCTATACCATTTCTGCCTGTTTTTTATATTTATTGGGACTGTTTTTATGAATTTATTAATTTTAAATTGTAATTAGATTGGTGGGCATTGGATTTGTTATTATGTACTGGTTTTTATTATTGTTGTGAGCCGCCCCGAGTTTGCGGAGAGGGGCGGCATATAAATCCAATAAATCTAATCTAATCTAATCTAATTTCTGAAAATGGCAATCCAATTTCTTCTTGAAAGCCTCCAGTGATGAAGCTCCCACAACTTCTGAAGTCAGAAAATTTATCCTTACTTCTAGATTGAATCTCTTCTTGTTCAATTTCCATCCATTATTTCTTGACTGGTCTTCAGATGCTTTGGAAAATAAGTTGATACCCCCCTCCTCTTTGTGGCAGCCCTACAAATATTGGAACACTTCTATCATGTCTCCCCTGGTCCTTCTTTTCATTAAACTTAGCCATGCCCAGTTACTGCAACTGTTCTTCATATGTTTTAGCCTCCAATCCCCTAATCATCCTGGTTGCTCTTTTTCTAGAGTCTCAACATCTTTTTTTATAGTGTGATGACCAAAACTGGATGCAGTAATGTGTTGCCTAACATATTTAACTGGTTGGCCAGTAAGATTCCACGATTGACCTCTCCAGGTTCCTAAGAGGCCAGTAAGGGGCGTACATAAGTGCACTGGTGTGCCATTCGTCCCCTGCCCAATTGTCTTTCCTTTCTCTCACTTATCATATATATTTTCTTTCTTTCATATATCCTCTCCTCTAAGTTCACTTTTACCCTTATATATATTACTACATGTCTATTTTTCTTCCTATTTATTTGTGTATTGGACAAATGAATAAATAAAATAAATAAATAAATAATTTTTTCTATACATTGAATTTCATTTTGTTAAATACTCAAGTTTGTCAAGCTCCATCTGGATCTTGAACCTATCTTTTGTTTGTTTGTTTGCAATTGTTGTACTTATATTCCACCCAACTCTTAGTGGAATCTGGGCACCTTCCAACAAGTAAAAAACAATTCTTAAAAGCAACATAAAAACATTAATTAAAAAGCCCTATTAAAGCATACATACTCTCACTGTCATTCATCATTCATGACTGGATCTAGGTAGTATCTCATTCAATCAATGTCCCCTGGCCTGCCAGAAGAGCCAGGTCTTTTCAGCTTTGCAGAAGGCTGGTAAGGTAGGAATCTCAGAAGACCGTTGGTTCCATAGGGCCGGGGCCACCATAGAAAAGGCCCTTCCTTGGGGGGGCCCACCAGTCGACATTCTTTGGCTGGCAGGACCCCAAGATGGCTGACTCTGTGTGTTCTTATTGGTCGCTGGGAAGTATATGGCAGAAGGCGGTCCCAATGATAGTCTCGTCCTAAGCCATATAGGAGATAACCAACATCTTGAATTGTGTTTGGAGACTGATTGGCAAGCCATGCAGCTCAGGGAGCATCGGTGTCATATGGGTGTATTCATTTTTTTTTCTACTGGTTCTGCATACCTGACCATACCTGTAGGGGCCCATCACTGCCCTGTTCAATGGTGTTAGCTATTCGTGCCAGTTTAGTATCATCTGCAAATTTAGTAAGTTCCCCTTCTAATTTCCCTGTGAACTTTTTAAGCATTTTAAGTGAATTGAAGCAACTGCAATCTGGGCAATCATCAGGAGTCAATAACATCTCAAAGATACATTATACTCTCTCACACACTAATTTGTTTGTACAGAGTCTATTAAGCTCAATAATCTCCCTGTTTTGTGATGCAATCTTTGACTCCAAATCCCAAGCCCTCCCAGAACATTTGCACACAAATTTGCAGATGGTGGCATAAAAATAAGGTTGCGTGCAGAATGAATGTGACAAAAAGCAAATGGGAGTTAAATTAAAGGTGAATTATCATTCCCTGATCATTGTACATGCTGCATGAAAAGGAGTAGATGTTACGGCGTGTCTTATCTGGAAACCAGTTTCATGTAGTGGGCTAGAAACCAGAAGACTAGGAATTTGAGTCTGGATTTAGGCCTGAAGCCAATTGTTTAGAGCCTGAAGCAGAAGGTTGTGTACTTTTCCCCAAATGTTGCAAAGAAAACATTGCAAGGAGTTGGCCATGCAGTCATCAGAAATGAAGACAAAGGAAGGAAGGAAGGAAGGAAGGAAGGAAGGAAGGAAGGAAGGAAGGAAGGAAGGAAGGAAGATCTTGGAAGAAGTAATCATCACCCAATAATTGTCCCAATTTTCCACAGATTAACTGAATCAAAACTAAGAGGAGGGAGGAAGGAAGGAAAGGAAGAAAGAAAGAAAGAAAGAAAGAAAGAAAGAAAGAAAGAAAGAAAGAAATAACATATTGGAAGATGTAATAATCACCCAATAATTGTCCCAGCTTTGCACATATTAAATCTATTGCTCTATATGTATGTGGCATAAGGAAGGAAGGAAGGAAGGAAGGAAGGAAGGAAGGAAGGAAGGAAGGAAGGAAGGAAGAAGTAATAATCACCCAATAATTGTCCCAATTTTCCACAGATTAACTGAATCAAAACTAAGAGGAGGAAGGAAGGGAAAGAAAGAAAGAAAGGACGAAAGAAAGGAAGGAAGGAAGGAAAAGAAAGAAAGAAAGAAATAACATATTGGAAGATGCAATAATCGCCGAATAATTGTCCCAGCTTTGCACATATTAAATCTATTGCTCTATATGTATGTGGCATTAGGATCATGCAATTTGCAAATCAACAAGTACTGATTTAACAATCCCACCCGTATTTATTACATTTATGTAATTACACAGAATGATTTGCTCCAGCAGCTCATCTCAGCATATGTCTGACTGTCATTTTTCTAATTGGCTTGATTCCAGAGCCTGCGTCAAACATCTGTAAGATGCTACTAGTCATTTATTCCTCATTTGCTTGCTTCTGTGCAATTTACTAACCAATTTACTCACCATCCAACAAGTGCATTCATTTTTTTGTTTTGATTCTTCAATGCTTCTGACTTCCTCTTTAATAAGTTTGTTGCAAGGAATATCCTTCTGGGTTCAATTCCAAGTGGGGAAAAGGACTCTGGATTCATAGACGTTGCCTGGAAAGATGGATAAATATATTTTGTGCATTGAAAGGAACACTAACTGGAATCCTCTGTGGTTAGGGATGATCATAAGCAGGGGTCTCCCACCTTGGCAACTTTAAGACTTGTAGACTTCGACATCCAAAGTTCTTCAGCTGGGTGAGGAAATCTGGCAGTTGAAGTCCACAAGTCTTAAAGTTGCCGAGGTTGGCGACTCCTGATCATGAGCATTGTGAACCACAGATATGCTATAGGTAGATAGTAGATAGTGTCAGATGTGCCTCTGCTCAAAGTCTAGGAAAGAAAGACCCCAACTCCAGGATGGTAGAGAAAGGTACTTTTACTGGGTAAGGACTGATAGCAACAAGTTGAAAGCAAGATCTGAGACAAAAAGTGGGAAAATTACATATATAAAGTAATCACAAATTCCTCCCCTAAAAGACCTAGGCTGGCTATCCAATCCCAATCCCAATCTTCTTCCTCCTCCTCCCCTCCTCCTCCTTCTCCCCCTCCTCATTCCCCTTCTTCTTCTCATCCTCTTCCTCCTCCTCTTCCCCCCTCCTCCTTTTTCTTCTCCCTCTTTTTCTCCCTCCTCCCTTCCTTTTCCTTCTTCTCCTTCTCAACAGTTGTTAAATCTGGATTGTTAGATTAGAATATGTGTTCACCTGGACTGATTTATGTTGATGTTCTTCATCATATGGTGCATGCTATAATCCCAATTATAATCATCTCCTCCTCTTCTTCCTCCTCCTCCTTCTAAATTCTTGTTAAGCCTGGCTTATTACAGGGCATGTTCTGGTTTATTTGAATTCTAAAGTCTTTGTCTATATTGCTGTTGTGGTTAGCTCTGGCCCAGCTCCTGTCCCAAGGACTGTGGATGTGGGGGAGACATTCACATGCTGCAGGCCTGTTTTGCCCCCCCCCCCCCCGGTGGAATCTGATGATGAAGGCTCCTCTGACCAAGAAGACATGAGTGACAGGGAGGAGGAGAGTGTGGCAGACAGCTCAGAAGGAGATCAATTATCTAGCTCCTCCTTGGATTCAGAACAAGAGTTAATGATACAGCCACGCATTCAGAGAGTGATGCATAGGCAACAACAACTGAGAGATTATTATCAAAGAAAATGAGGCCACCTGTGGTTGGGTGGGTCTGTGGTAATTAGTGAGGCTGCTATAAATAGCAGCCTGTGGGTTTAGCCATTGTGGAGGATTATCTGATCGTTATGTTTCATGACTGCTTTACTGACTTTGACCTTTTGTGTGCTGATTTTTCCCCGCTTTGAAACTAAACCAGAGCAAAGTGTGTTCCACTTTGTGAAAGAAGAAGGACTGTGAATTGCCTCACAGCTGCAAGCTAAGTATCACAGAACTGATAAGGGACTTGTACAAATTACCAGTTTGTTTGGAGACGAGTGCTCTTTGCTATACCAAAAGAGGGCTTAGCTTAAGTGAATTTTCATTATCAAGAACATCATTTTGATTTTTGAAACGTGCGTGTGTGTGTGAAATTTGGACCTGTGAATTTTTGGGAGGAGTCTACCAGAGAACCCGACAGAACAATTACTGATATTATTTCCACTGAACTGATTTTCTCGGTAAAAAAACAAAAAACGGCTACATTTTGAATCCTCAGTTAACATCAATCCTCCATTTGATAGTGCAAAAAAAGCAAACAAACAACCCCCCAACAATATGTTATTTTCTCCCCTTTCAGTATTTCTCATCCTTTTCCCTGAAAGTCAATATTTACAGCAATATAAAGCTTTTATGCCATTAAGATAAACAATTTAATGCCAAATGAGCTATTGTGTGTTTGGCAGAGGCAATGGCATATGAAGAATTATCTTTCCTTGTCTACCGTGCCATGCATCATGACATATAAAAAGCACAACTGCTAATGTTCATCCAACATTTAGCTATAATTCATTCTCTAGTAATGTTCTCAAATTGTTAATTGAAATCTTTAACCTTGCAGAAGGTTCCTTTCATAACCCTTGGATAATTTTTTTTTCTTTTTTGGAGTGACAAATGGCGAAGCAAGCAGGATGTTGCCAAATTGCTATTCTCACTAGAACAGTTAAAATCTGTTCCTCGTATCATTCCCTAAAAGATGATTACTCCTATAGATATTCTGAAAACCACTTTGGAAAAAGTACCAGAAAATATAATGCAGGAATTCCCACAGCCGACTTACCGGCCGGTGGGGGTTGCGGCGATCGGCGGGGGTATGGAGGCCGCCATGTTGGGGGGCGGAGTCACGGCACCCACGTCGGGTGCCGTGACCACGTGGTACGGTGCGTGGGCACCGATTGGCCGGGCGAGGGCAGGCAGCCCTATATAAGGGGGCTGACTTGTGGCGCAGCAGTCTCGCCCGGAGCATCGTGAGGCGAGGCTGCTGCTGCCTTTCCCCCCAGCGAGCTGCGTCACAGGCCTGGAGGCCGCGTGCGCAGCCAAGGAGCGCCGGAGCGTCAGGCCTTCGAGGCCAGAAGAGCCGCGAGCGGCGGCTGGAGCCTTAGCTCGCTTCGGCGACACCCCCCACAGGGTTTGGAGGCGCAATTGAACAGGGAGGCATGGCGGGGGGCGGACGTGGTCGCTCGGGGGCGCGGCGGCGGGCCTCGGGGGGGCAGGCCGGAGGGCCGGGGGCCCCTCCCACTGAGCCCCGACGCACTGGAAGAAGGAGGGCGCCCAAGCGGGCGTGGAGTGAGGCCCCAAGGGCAGGGCCTGCCAGGAGGCAGGAGAGTGAGGAAGGCCCCAGGGGGGGTGGCGACCCCCAGGGGGCGCTCGAGGGGCCGTAGGGGAGCGGCAGTGGGGGCGAGGGGGCCCCGCCCGGGCCGGGCCCCGCCCGTGGACCCACTGGTGGCCCCAGAGGAGTTTTCCAGCGCTGAAGAGGGGCCTCTCAGTGGTAGGGAATCGGGTTTCTCTGAAGCAGAGGCTTCTGCATCACGGCCTGCCAGAAGGGGGCAGGGGGAGAGGGATTCGCTTTCTGTTTCCTCACGTATACTGTCTTCATTACTCGAGAAACTGGAAGAGAGCCCAAAGAAGTGGGGCAGGTCTCGTCGGGGCCGGGCCACGCCAGCCGCTGGCGCGGATGGGGCTCGGAGCTCCTCGGAGTCGGCTGGGAGCCCGCAGAGATCCCACGAGGACCGGCATGTGCAGTCAAAGACCAAGCGGAGGAAGGCCAGCAGGATGGTATCCGGCTCGGAGGAGGCGGATGACGACTCCTCTCACTGGGGTGAGTGCCCTGTGCCTAGGCACCGGTGGTCCCTCCCAAGAGGGCCTCGTGGCCGGCTACGGGCTTCAAAACGCACGACACAGGGGGGTCACAGGACATGGCGCTCCCGCACAGCTGCGCAGGTCTGGAGGAGGGGGCGTAGAAAGACTGTGGCTAGGAAGCATAAACGGAAGAGGGATACCTCTAGGGACAGCTCGGGGTCAACCACCTCGGGGTCTACCAGTACTTCTTTTGACAGCGATAATCCTTTCGCGCCGGGCCTACCAGACACTCCGCTCAGTATGCACATGTCCCAGTCCCTCAAACGTAAAATTTGGCGGGGTGCTTACGTGGACATGTTTCAGATTTTGCTACCGCCCAAGTCAAAGAAGGAGAAGGATAAGGAGGGCAAGAAGGGGTCGGAGGACCCAAAAGGCACCAAAATGGACAAGGGAATTCTGTCGTGGGCGTATGCATTTTTGGCCTACCACTCTGTGGTGGTAGAAGATGATGTCCATAAGACACACGAGCTCATCTTGTACATGAACATGATTCTGAGAGCGTATCAGGAGTTTGGGGGCGAGGCTTGGAAGCGATATGACGAGGATTTTCGCAGGTTCGCCGCCCACAACAGGCACTGGCCGTGGGATATGCGGCATAACGATTTGTGGCTTCAGGCCACGCAGCAGGCGTCAACTCCGGCCAGTGGGCGGACACCCACAGGTCATTTGCTTTTAACCACGGGCAAGGAGGCTACTCTTCCCCGCCCGGCGGTGGGGACGGCGACCCCGGCCTCCGGTCAGCGCAGCACGGCTGGGTCGTCCTTTCGAGGTCAGCCGTACTGTTACGAGTACGGCGCTAGAGGGGCCTGTTCCAGGGCATATTGTCGTTTTCGCCACGCCTGCTCCTTATGTAGTGGCAGACACCCGACCTCCGCTTGTTACAGGGGGCGCGGTGGGGCCGGCTCCAAGGACGCTGGGACCCCCGCCAAACCCCAGCCTGGGGGGGCTCAAGGTAAGGGGCCCAACCCCCGTTAGATTGGACAGGTTGCAGCATTGGCTCACCGGCTACCGCCCCAAGAAGGGCGCAGATTTCCTGCTCGCAGGGTTTACCGCGGGTTTCAGGATCCCGTACGGGGGGCCGCGCAGGGCATGCATGGCGGACAATTTAAGGTCTGTGGCGGGAATGGGCCACGTTGTGCGGGACAAAATTATGAAGGAGGTGCGCGAGGGCCGGGTTTTGGGCCCCTTTGCGGAGCCACCCCTGCCCTTCCTGCAGGTGTCCCCACTCGGTGTGGTGCCCAAGAGGGCCGCGGGTGAGTTTAGGCTTATACATCACCTGTCGTTCCCCCCTGGTGAATCGGTGAACGACCACATTCCCGAGGAGCTCTGCTCGGTGCGCTACACGCCATTCGAGACGGCGGTCGCGATGGTCCGGGCGTGCGGAGTGGGGGCGCTGATGGGGAAGTGTGATATCAAATCGGCCTTCCGGCTTTTGCCCATTCACCCGGGGGATTTCGACTTGTTGGGTTTCCAGTTCGAGGGCGGGTTCTTTGTTGATAGAGCCTTGCCAATGGGTTGTTCTATATCCTGCTCGTTGTTTGAGAAGTTTAGTTCATTTTTGGAGTGGGCACATGTTAAGAGTACGGGCTTTGCGTCTGTCGTACATTATTTGGATGATTTTCTATTCGCGGGGCCGGCGGGCTCCGACGATTGTCAGCAGGGAATGATGGGTTTCCAGGCTTTATGCGCGGATTTAGGTGTACCTTTGGCTCACGAAAAGACCGAGGGGCCTTCAACCAAACTGACATTTTTAGGCATCGAGGTGGACTCCGTTGCACAAACGTGTAGGCTACCCGATGACAAACTGACTAGACTCAAGGAAGCGGTGAGGGCCACACGAGCCGCACGGAAGGTGACTTTGAAACAGGTGCAGGAGCTGGCCGGCCTGTTAAATTTTGCCTGTCGGGTGATCGCGCCAGGAAGGGCCTTTATGTTTAGATTGTACAGGGCAACGGTTGGAGTGTCAAAACCGCACCACAGGATCAGGTTATCAAAGAGTGTTAGGGAGGACCTCGTGGTGTGGCAAGGGTTTCTGGACGGATACAACGGTGTGTCATTGTGGAGGCAGGATATGCTGCTGAAAGCAGACTTCCAAGTGAAGTCCGATGCGGCGGGCACGACTGGCTTTGGAGTGGTGTGGCAAAGCAAATGGTTTCGGGCTGACTGGCCGCAGGAGTGGCTCGGTGGGGCTATCTGTAGGGATTTGACATTTTTGGAGTTATTCCCAATAGTCGTGGCCATTGAGTTGTGGGCATCCAGTTTTGCCGGTAGGACAGTCCACTTCTGGTGCGACAATATGGCGGTGGTGCATGTAGTGAATACGCTTTCATCTAGGAACGAGCGGGTTATGGGTTTGGTCCGGCATATGGTTAGGAGATGCCTTGCCAACAATATGCTTTTCCGGGCACATCATGTTCCGGGGGTGAGAAACGGGGTGGCTGACGCTCTGTCCAGGGGGCAGTTGGCTAGGTTCCGGCTGCTTGCCCCACAGGCCGAGGAGTACCCGGAAGCAGCCCCACAGCATCTGTGGCTGATTGGAGGGCCGACGTAAGCAAGGCCATGGATTTGTCCATAGCTCCCAGCACCAGGAGAGCGTACCAGCGGGCAGGTAGGGAATTTTGGGCTTTTCGTCATGATAGGAGATACGATCAGCTCTGGCCGGCCCCGGTCGAACACCTCCTTGAATTTTGCGCACTTGACCGCCGCCGTGGGTTGTCTGCCCGGACGATTAGGGGCAAGTTGGCAGGCCTGGCCTTCGTCGCCAAGTCTCGGGGCTTTGCGGACACCACAGGGGATTTCAGGATTAGAAAGACATTAGAGGGTTGGATCAGGGAGAAAGGTCAGGCCCGGGGTGACAGCAGGCGTCCCCTCAAGCTCACCCACTTGATGGGGCTTTACGAGCTGTGGGGTCGGCTCTGCCGCTCTGCTTATGAGGCGTCATTGTACCACGCCGCGGCGGTGACCTTGTTTTTCGGGGCCTTTCGGGTCAGCGAGGTCCTAGCAGCTTCTAGAGCCGATAGTTCCGGCCAGGCGTTCACCACTAGGGATATCAAGTTAGGTCGTAGCTCGGTGTCCTTGAGGCTTCGGCGGTCCAAGACCGATCAGAGGGGTAGAGGTGTGACGGTCCAACTTTCCCGGGCTGCCAACCGGCGGGTGTGCCCGGTGGCTGCTCTGGTGGCGTATTGGGCCCACAGGGGTGTAGAGCCGGGTTTTTTTGTTTTGTCACGCGTCCGGTGAACCCCTGACCAGGTACCAGTTTTGGGCTGTTACGTCCAAGGCGCTTGCTAGGCTGGGCTTAGATCCCAGACGTTACGGGACTCACTCATTCAGAATAGGTGCAGCGTCGTTGGCAGCAGTCGAAGGCTTCAGCAGGCTGGATATAAAGACAGTGGGCCGCTGGAGATCTGGGGCCTTCCGGACGTACATCCGCCCCTAGGTGAGTCGGGCGGGGCGGGGGGGGAGGCGCCGGGCCGCCAGTCTGACGCTGCTCTGCTTCCTCCCTTTCTCTAGCCCGACGAATTGACCGGCGCCGCAGGATCCTGATATGTGGCCACAGCATGGTGTACTGGGCCGAGCGGAGGGCCCGTGAGATGATGCCCGGCACGAGTTTGGAGATCGATCGAGCGGTGGTGCAGTGGTTGGGCCGACGAGGCCTACGTTGGCGGGAAGTTCTTCCGCTGTTGTTCGACAGTGGAAGGGTGCGAGGGGTGCCGGGCTGTTTGGTATTGCACGTTGGTGGGAATGATCTAGGGGCGATGACAGGTGTAGAGCTGCTGTGGCACATATGGGAGAGTTTGCAGGTGATCTGGGAGCGGTGGCCAGATACGTGTGTGTGGTGGTCCAACATCCTGCCCAGGAGGAGTTGGCGGCAGGCTAGAAGTCCTAGCGCAGTGGACAAGGCTAGAAAGAGGGTAAACAGAGCGGTTAGGAAGTGGGTGGTTCAGGCTGGGGGTGGAGTGATAGACCATCCAGACATCAGGGCATCCCTCACAGATTTGTACAGGCAGGACGGGGTTCATTTGACCGATAGTGGGAACGATAAATTTATAGCCGACCTGCAGAGGTGCCTGCACATTTATGTGCAGGGGGGGGAGCAGGGGGAATAAATTAAAAATTTCACCCCCTGCTGTGGCCGATAGGGGGCGGAAAATAAAATAAATAGCAACTGGTGAGCTCCTTTTGGGGCACCTCTACTGAGGTGAGGGGCGAGCTCCTTCTTGGATTACAGGGCTCGACCGGCTTGGGTCCGGGGAGTGAGTCGCTCCTGTGGCTCGCTGACGGGAGTTTAACGTAGACCTGTAGCGAGCCATCCCACACGCCAGGTGTGGCGTAGTAAGGGTGCAGGGGGTAGGTGTAGTTCAATATGACCCGCACCCAGTTTCAAGGAGTTTTCGCCCCAGGGTTGCTGTCTGAATTGGGCATGTTATTCCGCCCCCATTTGATCTTGCACCCTGCAGGTCATGTGGGGTTAAGGTTTTAAACAAGTTAATAAGTTAAGAATTAAGTTGTTGAATAAAAGTGACCCCGTTATACCCACACCTTGTGTCCGACTATTACTCCGCCTGCGCCGCAATTCCCACAGCCGACTTACCGGCCGGTGGGGGTTGCGGCGATCGGCGGGGGTATGGAGGCCGCCATGTTGGGGGGCGGAGTCATGGCACCCACGTCGGGTGCCGTGACCACGTGGTACGGTGCGTGGGCACCGATTGGCCGGGCGAGGGCAGGCAGCCCTATATAAGGGGGCTGACTTGTGGCGCAGCAGTCTCGCCCGGAGCATCGTGAGGCACCCACCCACCCTCCCTCTGTTACATGGTGCATATGATGGGTCGCCCTCCGGGGGGCCGAGTAGGAATTTTTTGCAGTCGCAGCAGAATTGGACGAGCTGCGATTGTTTTTTCGCCTACTCCACTCTGTGCGTGGGAGTGTGGTTAGGGGGTGGCCCCACCATCTAGTGCCCCCCCCCCTTAGGGTCACTGGGGGGGGGAGGGGGGGGCCGATAGGGGGCGGAAAATAAAATAAATAGCAACTGGTGAGCTCCTTTTGGGGCACCTCTACTGAGGTGAGGGGCGAGCTCCTTCTTGGATTACAGGGCTCGACCGGCTTGGGTCCGGGGAGTGAGTCGCTCCTGTGGCTCGCTGGCGGGAGTTTAACGTAGACCTGTAGCGAGCCATCCCACACGCCAGGTGTGGCGTAGTAAGGGTGCAGGGGGTAGGTGTAGTTCAATATGACCCGCACCCAGTTTCAAGGAGTTTTCGCCCCAGGGTTGCTGTCTGAATTGGGCATGTTATTCCGCCCCCATTTGATCTTGCACCCTGCAGGTCATGTGGGGTTAAGGTTTTAAACAAGTTAATAAGTTAAGAATTAAGTTGTTGAATAAAAGTGACCCCGTTATACCCACACCTTGTGTCCGACTATTACTCCGCCTGCGCCGCAAATAACGATCTATTGATTTATATGTCAAAAGAAAAAAGAAAAAAAAGGAAGGAATATTAGCAGATGTTCTAATTGGTTTCTTCCAATGTTTATTTCAGTGAGTCGGTTCTGGCTTGTTAAAGTGACTCCGATGTGGTTCATAAATTGGCTGAAGTTGTAAAAAAAAAATATGGAAACAATAATACTCAACTTCCATGTTTTGTTTTGTTTTAAATCACTGACTTCTAAATGCCCAGCCAGGTGGTAGCACCTAGTCAATATTGACCAATCTCAAAAATGGTCAACAAATTCAAAAGCTTAATTACTACTTCTATGGGACTTGACTAAGAAAATTATTGCCAGAGTCTTTAGCCATGTTTTGAATACAGTCCATGTCTGACCATTAGGTGCCACTGAAAGTTCACTGATTGAGATTGAAAGCTGAATAATTTCAATGGATAAATTATTCTGGAATTTGTGATTAGAAATGATACATATGGGCAAACTGGAATGGAATTTGCCCCTCACCAACAAAAAGATATTGACAAAATTGAACAGCCCCTTCCATTTCTATGAATGGAATGGAATGGAATAGAATACGTCAATGACTACTTCAGCTTCAACCACAACAATACATGAGCACACAACAGATACAAACCTAAAGTAAGCCGTTACAAACTCAACTGTAGAAAATATGACTTTAGCAACCGAGTAGTTAATACATGAAACTCACTACTGGTTTCTGTGGTTTCATCACCAAACCCCAAAAGCTTTACCCTTAGACAATCATAGAAACTTAGAAACATAGAAGATTGACAGCAGAAAAAGACCTCATGGTCCATCTAGTCTGCCCTTATACTATTTCCTGTATTTTATCTTAGGATGGATACATGTTTATCCCAGGCATGTTTAAATTCAGTGACTGTGGATTTACTAACCACGTCTGCTGGAAGTTTGTTCCAAGCATCTACTACTCTTTCAGTAAAATAATATTTTCTCACGTTGCTTCTGATCTTTCCCCCAACTAACCTCAGATTGTGCCCCCTTGTCCATGGGTTCACTTTCCTATTAAAAACACTTTCCTCCTGAAACTTATTTAACCCTTTAACATATTTAAATGTTTCGATCATGCCCCCTCTATCCACTGTTGACTTCATCTGATTTCTAAGAGGTCAGTAAGCATATGTGTACCAATGTGCCTACCATCCCTGTCCTAATATTTCCCTCTTAATAAACAGTGTTATATCTTTGTATAATACCAATACGTAGTTGACAAAATAAAATAAATAAAAATAAATCAGTAAAAATAAGTATAGAATAGAATAGAATAGAACAGCAGTCTGTCATCTGCAGCTCTATAACTGTCTAGTTTGGTTCTGCAACCCAACAAGACAAACATAGATTTGTCTAGTTGGGTTCAAGGGATAATTTATTTGTTTATTTATTCATTGGATTTGTATGCCGCCCCTCTCTGAGGACTCGGGGCAGCTCACAACATATCAAAAACAATATACGATATACATATCTACAAATCCAACTAATATAGCTAAAAAAAATTTAAAAAACACTAATAAGATTTAAAATCATTCATTTCCATTCACACAGCAAACATACTACATTAGTTGGCCAAGGGGCTAGGATCTAATGGCCCCAAGCCTGGTAGCATAAATAGGTCTTTAGGCTTTAATTTGAACTGCAGAAAAAACAGTTGCTACCAAACTGTCCTCCACTGAGTATCTACAGTATATACTTCCCTAGTCAAAAAGAGGGCTGTGAAAATATTTACAGACCTCTCACATCCTGCACATAAATTTTTTCAACTTCTACCCTCAAAACAACACCATAGGGCACTGCCCTCCATAACACAAGGACAATTTTTCCATCACTCTGCTAAACAACTAATTCTGACCACGTTGCCAAACTATTTACTAACACTATGTTACTATTAATTTTCTCATCCTTCCTAGTACCTATCTCTTCTCACTTATGATTATAAGTTATAATCTTTCCTGAAACCAATTTATATGTATGTGTCTTCTCCCCCCTGTCAAAAGCGGCATTCCCCAAGGCAGGGTACTAGGTCCTACTCTTTTCATCCTATACATCAATGACCTCTGTGATAATATCGAAACTAACTGTGTGCTTTTTGCCGACGATGTGAAACTTTTCAACACCTCTGACAACACACTCACTCTCCAAAAAGACCTTGACTTTGTTTCAGATTGGTCTAATACCTGGCAACTTCAAATATCAACCAACAAATGCTCTACCCTCCACATCGGCAAAAAGAATCCAAACCTCATATATGAACTGAATAAACAAATTCTCACAGCCAACCCACACTCAGTAAAAGACCTTGGAATACAGCGAGAACGAGAGCACCTTCACAGCCCCTCACTCAAGCACACAGCCAGGCTGGGCCAGAGCACCCTCAGGCTTCTTGGCGCAGGATCCCAAGCCGGCGCGTAAACGCCAGGAGGTCCGAGGGGAACATGAGGGTGGGTGACGGGGGAGAGAGAGAGAGAGAATCTTCGCTCTTCCCAGCTGGGGAGGCTACTGCCGCATTCCCCTGGAGCCTTCCCGACACCTTGTTGCTCGCTGCTGCTGCCGCCGCAGCCATTGCTGCAAACAGACACCGCGCCACACCACACATGGCGCGCACAAGTGGCGCGCACAACCGGCAAAAAAAGGGAAAGAGGCAGGCGCGGCAGCTCCAGGAATACAGGGAAAGCTGGAGTCCCTTCGTTGGACTCGCCCCTGAGGTGCTGCTGCTGTCACTCGGCTTCGCTCGCCCGGGTCCGCCTTTTGTATCCGAGGCAGGGCTCCTCTCCTTGCCACCACCGCTGCTGTTGCTGGTGCTGCCGCTGCCACCGCTGCTCCTGCTTGGGAACGTGTTTCTACGCGCAAAGCCGGCGGCGGGAGCGGCGGGGTCCAGCCCTCTAGCCGGCGCCTCGCCAGCTATCCGCCGCTTCTTTCTTCTCCGCCTCGCCTCAGCTACTCCCGCCGCCGCCTTTTCTCTCCCCACCAGGCAAGAGGCCGGGCGAGCAGGCTGAGGCGCTGGAACTGGGGCTGCCTGTCCTTGGCGTGAATGGCCGAGGAGTCCTTCTTATCCGTGCCGGGTTTGGGAGACTCTCCTGGGCGCGAAGCTCCCTCGCCAGCGCCGCGAACTGCTCCAACGCCTCCCTCGCTTTTAGTACCATGTTTCCCCGAAAGCAAGACATATGTCTTACTTTCGGGGTATGGCTTATATTAGCCGACCCCCCTGAAACCCCCCATATGTCTTACAATCGGGGGGGTCTTACTATCGGGGAAACACGGTATCTTTATATATATTACTCAATGTCTATTCTCTTTCATATGTATTGTATATTGGACAAAGAATAAATAAAAAAAATAAAAATAAAAATATGAAATTAAGGGAAGAAAAAGAGAGGAGAAAGGAAAATATGAGATAAAATGGAACAAAGAAAAAAAGCATTGACTAATGACTCCTTTTAGCACAGCACAAGATAACATGTTTTTTAAAATGCTTTTAAAAGAAAGGTTCATGTTTTAAAATGGATGAAAAACATATTTTTCCTTTTAAGGTTAAAAAATCCGAAAGAATACAGCAAATTTTGTTAATATAAGTGGTGATCCTTTATAAAAATTATTAAGTGCAAATAGAAATGCATATTATTTCTACAGGGAGGATGATAAAACAGAAAAGGTTACGTTCATTGTTTTATTCAAAGAGGAAAACATATTTAATGTTTTTTGTTTGAAAATCACTTCTGGATTTTGTGTCTCTGATGAAAAAGAAAGAAACTTTGACTTTAAAAAAAAATCTTTAGTAGGTATATACATTAAAAACCAAAAGAAAAAAAACATAAACAAAAGAGAAAAAACAAGAAAAAAGATAACAGACCCATGGAAAAGAAAAATATAATTAAATAGATGTAAACATATAAGACATTGCAAAGAAAATCAGAGGAAAGGGGGGCAATAATGTATTATATACCAAGTAGTGTTTCACCTTATATTTAACTGATGAATTTTAGTATTCTTTTTGTAATGATCATAATAATAAAGGTTTCCCTACTAATATCTAATTTACATATTTAGAATTTTTTTACTTTTATTTTGCCAATTTGATAGATTTATTGTGGAAGACCGCTTTCCCGGAAAATAGGACCTATCTTATATATTTTTTGAACTCTGAAATAAGCGCTTGCAATGCACTCAAAAGCGTGATCGGGCTTATTATCAGCCAATGTCTTATTTTGGAGGGGAAACAGGGTAGTTATATTCTAATGTACAAAATTTAAAAGGTGAGGCTAGAATGCAGGGTTCTTTTGATAATAAGAAGTTAGTTGAAATCATGACCATCAGAAAATAGGAAGCCCCAAAACATTTATCTACCAACATGTACTACAACAGTAGGACAGATTACAGTCCAGAATCTTCAATGAATTGTGAATTGAATTAGGGATGGTGATAGACAGACAGACATATGGTGGATAGATGAATAGAGGGATAGCTAGATAAAGTTGCAAACATACATACTTAGAATTAAGCCTTGATTGAAAAAGTTTTCAAATGAGTAACAAAGACCACTGAGTAATCTGAAAAAGGTTGCATTTTTTTAAGGTAAACAATCCATTTTTTTAGATGCATCAAAAGTTATCAATAAGTTAAAAAACATTGTACAATTTTATATAAATAATTGTTTTATATTAATAATTTATTAAACTGATCAATGTATTTTTGTTTATTTAGTTGTGTTAGTATGTCTCGGTACGAAACCTTCAACACACATTAAGCAGAGTTGTTGTAGTGATGGAAAATATGGGACAATGACACAGACTTAGTCACAATGTATATACAACAATACTATTATTATAAACCATGCACACAGCAAGAATACAGCTCATGGCAAAATATATCTCTAACAAAGTAACTTTCCCCAAAGGGTGCTAGTGCCCTCTTATGGACAACCAGTAATATTTCCTTAAAGTTACAGTCTTTACTTTTACACAAACTAGCATAGTTAGCTACTGTATGTCAACACCCAAGTAGGTTATGTTCTAACTCACCTCTGCCGTCAGGCACGGGGGAATTGAGACATCTTCCCCAGGCCTATATAATTTATGTATGGTATGTTTGTGTGTATGTCTTGTTTTTAATGAGGGGTTTTAGATATTTTTTAAATATATTAGATTTGTCATTGTACATTGTTTTTATTATTGCTATGAGCCACCCCGAGTCTGCGGAGAGGGGTGGCATACAAAACTAAATAATAATAATAATAATAATAATAATAATAATAATAATAATAATAATAATAATAATATACTAACAAGTTGTCAAACATGTACAAGATAACCGGCATAGTATAAACATAAATATGAACATAGTAAAAGGGAATGAAACAATGGAGACAGTAGGATAGGAACAGTAGGCATCCTGGTGCGCTTATATATATCCCTTAAAGCAGACCTGGGCAAGGGGCAGCCCACGGGTTGCATCTGGCCGGACCGCTGTCTGTGACTGGTCCGCGGAGGTCGGGGTCCGCTCCAGTGCGAAGATGAAAGAGCTCACTGCGTCTGCCAGGACTCCTCCGGTTCCTGCTTTCCTGATGAATTCTGGAGGAGTCCCAGCAGACGTGGTGAGTTCTTTCATCCTCACACTGGAGCAGACCTCAACCTCCTACCGAGAACAGTCAAGCACAGAAACCACACAAACACTCCAGCGCAGTGACTGTGGTTCACCATGTTGCCATAAAGCAAACAATTAGGGGTCTGTAGAGTGGGTCTGGGTGTTTAGGTCAGGCCAGAGTCTGGGTCTTTACAGTATTGGGTAGAACTGAGTTAATTATATTAGCCCTACATGGCATTGGACCAAAATACCTTTGGGACCGTCTTCTGCCGCACAAATCCCAGCGAATGGTTAGGTCCCACAGAGTTGGCCTCCGGGTCCCGTCGACTAAACAATGTTGTCTGATGGGCCCCAGGGGAAGAGCCTTCTCTGTGGCAACCCCTGCCCTCTGGAATCAACTCCTCCCAGAGATTAGAACCACCCCCACCCTCCTTGCCTTTCGTAAGTTGCTAAAGACCCACTTATGTCACCAGGTATGGGAGAACTGAGATACCCCTCAGGCTTATATAGTTTAAGCATAGTATGATTGTGTTGTATGGTTCCAATGTTGATTTTAGAATGTTTTTAATATTAGATTTGCTACACTGTCACTATTTTGTTGGGAGCCACCCCGAGTCTGTGGAGAGGGGTGGCGTACAAGTCTAATAAATTAAATTAAATTAAATTAAATTATATTAGTCCGGCCCTGTAAAAGCATCCCAATTTTTCATGCGGCCCCATGGCAAAATTAATGGCCCACCCCTGGCATATTAGGAATGGGGTGAGAACAACAATCTAAGGTTAAAGTTAAGGGGGTTTCAGGCAGTGATGGGCTGCACCCAGTATGGGACCATATGGTAGTTTGGTAGTAAAAATCAGGATGCACACTCAGCTGTGTGAGTCCAATGCGTACACGCACCCCTCTCCGAACGATATTCGGCTTCTGTGCATGTGCCGCAAGCAGTGAAGGGCTATCAAAAATTTTACTACCACACTGTGGGCATGGCTTATACAGGACGCCCTGCATTTTCTTTCAACATCTTTCAGTGCAAATTGAGTGGTCTGGGGTAGAGCTCCATTTTTGCTACCCCATTGCATCCCCCCCCAGCCTGGCCACAAACAAAATCTCATGCAAGGATGCTCAGGCATGTGAGATTTTGCCTAGTTTGGGCAGTTTTTTGGTTCTGTGCATGCATGGAAGCAAATGAATCTTTTGCGCATGAGTATCCTTGTGCAATATTTCACTTACGGCACATGCCCAGAAGCTGAATCTCATGCCAATGTGTGTGTATGCGCCAGTCATGTGCCCGCCCACAATGGTCTCAGAAAGCGCACTGGTAGCATTGAAGACGAGGAGCCCTTCATTGGTTTGGGTGTGTTACAATAGAATCAGGGAGTGCATACAGAGTAAAAATGCAAATAAAAATGCAAATATAAAAACCATAATAGGCATGGTGAAAGTTGAGCAAGAAGTTCCCAGCGACCAATTAGGTCCCACAGAGTTGGCATTCTCCAGGTCCCATCAACTAAACAATGTCGGTTGGCGGGTCCCAGGGGGAGAGTCTTCTCTGTGGCGGCCCCGGATTTTTGGAATCAACTCCCCCCAGAGATTAGAACCACCCCCACCCTCCTTGCCTTTCGTAAATTGCTAAAGACCCACCTCTGTCGCCAGTCATGGGGGAACTGAGATACCCCCAGGCATATATAGTTTATGCATGGAATGATTGTGTTGCATGATTTTAATGTTGGGTTTGAAATGTTTTTTAATATTAGATTTGTTATACTGTGTTATTTTGCTGTGAGCCGCTCCGAGTCCACAGGGTGGGGCGGCATACAAATCTAATAAATTATTAATTATTATTAAGTTGGAATCAAGGGGGGGTGGAAACACAGTAATTTATGTTTCCTTTCAGTGCAGGAGAATAAAGCCCTTCATGGCATTGGACCAGAATATCTCCGAGACCGCCTTCTGCTGCACGAATCCCAATGACCGATTAGGTCCCACAGAGTGGGCCTTCTCCGGGTCCCGTCAACTAAACAACGTCGGTTGGTGGGCTCCAGGGGAAGAGCCTTCTCTGTGGTGGCCCCGACTCTCTGGAACCAGCTCCCCCCAGAGATTAGAACGGCCCCTACCCTCCTTACCTTTCGCAAACTCCTTAAAACCCACCTTTGTCATCAGGCATGGGGGAACTGAGATATCTCCTCTGGGCCTATATAATTTATGTATGGTATGTTTGTAGGTATGTCTGTTTAAAAATGGTTTTTTTAAACTATTTTAAATTTTAAATTGTAAATTATTAGATTTGTCAGGAATTGTTTTTATTGTGTTGCGAGCTGCCCCGAGGCTACGAAGAGGGGCGGCATACAAATCTAATAAGTAAGTAAGTAAGTAAGTAAGTAAGTAGGTAGGTAGGTAGGTAGATAGAAAGAAAGAAAGAAAGAAAGAAAGAAAGAAAGAAAGAAAGAAAGAAAGAAAGAAAGAAAGAAAGAAAGAAAGAACATTACATCCTCAATTTTTAAATTTTGTTTTTGCAAGTACAAAAATCTAGAAGCGGTTTCCAAGTGGAAATGAAATTGGATGTACTGACCAGTTCATTTGGCCATCTCTGCTAGCTCCGTCGCTTTTCCAGGCATTCTTCATTCACACAATGAATGTATCGTTCCATTTTTTTTAGGGCATAAAACATTCTTGCTGCTGCCCGCATGTAGTCCTCAACAGCTGATAGAAACATAGAAACGTAGAAGTCTGACGGCAGAAAAAGACCTCCTGGTCCATCTAGTCTGCCCTTATACTATTTTCTGTATTTTATCTTAGGATGGATATATGTTTATCCCAGGCATGTTTAAATTCAGTTACTGTGGATTTATCTACCACGTATGCTGGAAGTTTGTTCCAAGGATCTACTACTCTTTCAGTAAAATAATATTTTCTCATGTTGCTTTTGATCTTTCCCCCAACTAACTTCAGATTGTGTCCCCTTGTTCTTGTGTTCACTTTCCTATTAAAAACACTTCCCTCCTGGACCTTATTTAACCCTTTAATATATTTAAATGTTTCGATCATGTCCCCCCTTTTCCTTCTGTCCTCCAGACTCTACAGATTGAGTTCATTAAGTCTTTCCTAATACGTTTTATGCTTAAGACCTTCCACCATTCTTGTAGCCCGTCTTTGGACCCGTTCAATTTTGTCAATATCTTTTTGTAGGTGAGGTCTCCAGAACTGAACACAGTATTCCAAATGTGGTCTCACCAGCATTCTATATAGCGGGATCATAATCTCCCTCTTCCTGCTTGTTATACCTCTAGCTATGCAGCCAAGCATCCTACTTGCTTTCCCTACCGCCTGACTGCACTGTTATAGCACAAACACATTTTTTTGTTGCGGTGGTGGTTTTCTCTCCCAGGGTATAATGAGGGGGAAAAGAAAACCAAATCATGAAGACAGAGGAAACTTAAATGCTAAAAATGATAGAAAATGAAATTAAAACTTCAATATAAATCTGATTTCAGGCTTGGGACTGTGACGATTTTGGTAGGTAAATGATTTATGTCAGGAGTTAAGCAAGATATATTCTTGTTAATTCTGCTGGAGGTTTCAGCAGAATTGATTAGTGTGTGCAGTGATATCCTCCGGGAACAGCTAGTTCTTTATTAATAATCAGTTCCAGGAAGAGATTTTGAGGTTATTCTTATTCACTTCCAACTGTTCCTGAAGTGTTGTTGTCTATACTTGGTAAATAGACTGCACAGAAGTCTGTTTCTGATTTTCATCTACTAAAAGGAAAGGAGGTTCTTGAAGGTGGTAATGAGTTAGATGAGGAGTTAGAAAAACAAGATATTTTATTATGGAAACATATGCACTGAAGAATAGAAGTTAATTTTATTTTGAATGGGTCTTAATGGCTACATGAAAAAAAAATAGATCTGTATTTTTAAAAAATTAGAATGTGCCGAAATTTATTTATTAGATTTGTATTTATTTATTAGACTTGTATGCCGTCCCTCTCGGTAGACTCGGGGCGGCTCACAATGAAATTGTTAACATAAAATGGATATGTTAACTAAAAGAATAGATGGGAAAGAAGAAATGGACTACTATAGAGTTTGGGATAAATTTTATAACTGGTTCAAACAAAGAAACAAAGAGCTCAAGAGGAGAAAGGTGTGGGGAAAATGAGCAGAACAGGGTGAGCAAAAACTGGAGGGACTCATGGAGCTCAAGAGAGGAGAAAGGTGTGGGGAAAATGAGCAGAACAGGGTGGGCAAAAACTGGAGGGACTCATGGAGCTCAAGAGAGGAGAAAGGTGTGGGGAAAATGAGAAGAATGGGGTGGGAAAAAATGGGAGGGACCCATGGAGCTCAAGAGGAGAAAGGTGTGGGGAAAATGAGCAGAACAGGGTGAGCAAAAACTGGAGGGACTCATGGAGCTCAAGAGAGGAGAAAGGTGTGGGGAAAATGAGCAGAACAGGGTGGGCAAAAACGGGAGGGACCCATGGAGCTCAAGAGGAGGAAGGTGTGGGGGAAATGAGCAGGACAGGATGGGCAAAAACTGGAGGGACTCATGGAGCTCAAGAGAGGAGAAAGGTGTGGGGAAAATGAGCAGAATGGGGTGGACAAAAACGGGAGGGACCCATGGAGCTCAAGAGGAGAAAGGTGTGGGGGAAATGAGCAGGACAGGGTGGGCAAAAACTGGAGGGACTCATGGAGCTCAAGAGAGGAGAAAGGTGTGGGGAAAATGAGCAGAATGGGGTGGGCAAAAACGGGAGGGACCCATGGAGCTCAAGAGGAGAAAGGTGTGGGGAAAATGAGCAGAACAAGGTGGGCAAAAACGGGAGGGACCCATGGAGCTCAAGAGGAGGAAGGTGTGGGGAAAATGAGCAGAACAGGGTGAGCAAAAACTGGAGGGACTCATGGAGCTCAAGAGAGGAGAAAGGTGTGGGGAAAATGAGCAGAATGGGGTGGGCAAAAACGGGAGGGACCCATGGAGCTCAAGAGGAGAAAGGTGTGGGGAAAATGAGCAGAACAAGGTGGGCAAAAACGGGAGGGACCCATGGAGCTCAAGAGGAGGAAGGTGTGGGGAAAATGAGCAGAACAGGGTGAGCAAAAACTGGAGGGACTCATGGAGCTCAAGAGAGGAGAAAGGTGTGGGGAAAATGAGCAGAATGGGGTGGACAAAAACGGGAGGGACCCATGGAGCTCAAGAGGAGAAAGGTGTGGGGAAAATGAGCAGAACAGGGTGGGCAAAAACTGGAGGGACTCATGGAGCTCAAGAGAGGAGAAAGGTGTGGGGAAAATGAGAAGAATGGGGTGGGAAAAAATGGGAGGGACCCATGGAGCTCAAGAGGAGAAAGGTGTGGGGAAAATGAGCAGAACAGGGTGAGCAAAAACTGGAGGGACTCATGGAGCTCAAGAGAGGAGAAAGGTGTGGGGAAAATGAGCAGAACAGGGTGGGCAAAAACTGGAGGGACTCATGGAGCTCAAGAGAGGAGAAAGGTGTGGGGAAAATGAGCAGAACAGGGTGGGCAAAAACGGGAGGGACCCATGGAGCTCAAGAGGAGGAAGGTGTGGGGGAAATGAGCAGGACAGGATGGGCAAAAACTGGAGGGACTCATGGAGCTCAAGAGAGGAGAAAGGTGTGGGGAAAATGAGCAGAATGGGGTGGACAAAAACGGGAGGGACCCATGGAGCTCAAGAGGAGAAAGGTGTGGGGGAAATGAGCAGGACAGGGTGGGCAAAAACTGGAGGGACTCATGGAGCTCAAGAGAGGAGAAAGGTGTGGGGAAAATGAGCAGAATGGGGTGGGCAAAAACGGGAGGGACCCATGGAGCTCAAGAGGAGAAAGGTGTGGGGAAAATGAGCAGAACAAGGTGGGCAAAAACTGGAGGGACTCATGGAGCTCAAGAGAGGAGAAAGGTGTGGGGAAAATGAGAAGAATGGGGTGGGAAAAAACGGGAAGGACCCATGGAGCTCAAGAGGAGAAAGGTGTGGGGAAAATGAGCAGGACAGGGTGGGCAAAAACGGGAGGGACTCATGGAGCTCAAGAGAGGAGAAAGGTGTGGGGAAAATGAGCAGAATGGGGTGGGCAAAAACGGGAGGGACTCATGGAGCTCAAGAGAGGAGAAAGGTGGGGGGGAAATGAGCAGAACAGGGTGGGCAAAAACTGGAGGGACCCATGGAGCTCAAGAGGAGAAAGGTGTGGGGAAAATGAGCAGGACAGGGTGGGCAAAAACGGGAGGGACTCATGGAGCTCAAGAGGAGAAAGGTGTGGGGAAAATTAGCAGAATGGGGTGGGCAAAAACTGGAGGGACTCATGGAGCTCAAGAGGAGAAAGGTGTGGGGAAAATGAGCAGGACAGGGTGGGCAAAAACTGGAGGGACTCATGGAGCTCAAGAGAGGAGAAAGGTGTGGGGAAAATGAGCAGAACGGGGGGTGGGCAAAAACAGGACAGAAAGACCCATGGAGCTCAAGAGAGGCTCTTTTCGCCTTGCTTCGTTGGGACTGCCACCTCTCGCTGTCCCTCCCCCCATTCCGTTCGCCTCAGCTTAGTCTGCCCCCCCCCCCCGCTTTTTTTTTTTAAAGCCTTAATGTTTTGGATTTTCCTAATGGGCTTGCACGCATTATTGGCTTTTCCATTGATTCCTATGGGAAACATTGTTTCATCTTACGAACTTTTCACCTTACGAACCTCGTCCCAGAACCAATTAAGTTCGTAAGACGAGGTATTACTGTATTCACTTTGTTCTCTATTTCCATCTTACTCACTTGACTTACTGATGCTTAGAAATCTCTCTGATGAAAATATGACCTTACTGAATTTGATTGCCAAGTTATAAAACATATTAAATTATAAAGCACGCAGGACTCTTATAAGATACTGTGCTGCAATGTAGAGAGGAGGAGACAAATCTTCCCTGCTTTAATTATTTGGATCAAGAATTATCCAGCAAATTCCATGGAGGATACAAATGTTTGCTTGTAAAACACGAGTACATTCAAGGGTGCTTTGGGAAAGTAGAATTACTCTTAATCAAGTTTAGGAAAAAAAACCCACAAAGCACGATAGAATGAGTTTATCTTATTCAAGAGCTGGAGGTATAATTCTTGGGAAAGACTGTTCTGCCTAAATTAATTTCTCTTTCCAGGATTAAAGAATGTGTTCTTTGTTGCTTGTAGAGTTGTCCTTGTAGACTTAAAAATATCTAGAGAAGATGTTGATTCAAGTAAGCTTTCCAGATTGCTTTCCAGAACACTTTGCACACAGGAACCAGCCCACTTTTAATAAAGAAAGGAAAGGTGCAGATTTTACTCCACTAGTTGTAACTACTATGGGGTCTCATCTTTCAAGGGCCATTGAGCCAGCGCTGTCTGAAGCAGTGATGGGTTCCTACAGGTACGGTCAGGTACACAGAACCGGTTAAATTTTTGCCCCCCTTCTGGGCTCTGGGTATGTTTTTCTTATTGCAGTAAATGAGGTTAAATGTATATAATTTTAGCAGAGCTATGCATTCTGTGTGTGTGTACATACACATACAGTTTTATGTAGTAGATAATGCATATTTTTGTGTGTCTGTGTGTAATATGTATGTACACATATGACATATATACATAGAATTAAATAGTATATTTTGGATGTTCAGTATTAGTAAATAGATAGGGAAATTGCATCTCTTTGAGGTGAGGAGAGGCCAGGCACCCTAACTCTAACCCTTGATGTGAGTGACATCAAGTTGGCCACCTTTAAGCCAGTCATATGACTTTTAAGCCACCCCCGGTCACATGACCGTCAAGCCACTCCCGTCTGGTCACGTGGCCGGCAAGTCACACCCACAAAATAAGCCACGGCCACAGTGTAATAGTAAAAAAAATTTGCAGCCCTTCACTGGTTTGAAGACTTTTCCATGGTCATGTGGCCAGCATGAGATCATGTTTCCTCCCCACCAAAGTGGTACCTATTTATCTATTTGCATTTCGACACCCGAGGAAGAAAAGATTCACCATCACTGGTAGAAGGCTTCCTGCCTTGAGTAGGGTGTTGGATTAGAAACCTCCAGCACCATGATTTTATGCTATATATTCTAACCATAAACTAACAGGCTTTCCATTAAATTGTATTTTTATTTTCCTTTGTTTTAAGTATGAAGACAAAAAAAACAAGAAGTAGAGTGGGTGATCTGCAATGAAGCAAAAGTTTTACTACCAAACTGGGCGTAGCTTATTTTATGGGTGTGGCTTGCTGGCCATGTGACCAGGTGGGAGTGGCTTGATTATCATGTGACCGGGAGGTGGCTTAAAGTCATGCGACTATCTTAAAGGTGGCCAACTTGATGTTACTCATGTCAAGGGTTAGGGTTAGAGTGCCTGGCCTCTCCTTACCTCAGAGATACAATTTCCTTATCTATTTTATATTATTCTAACTATTTTTATTAGGGAATTAGCTAAATGTTGGAATGAGAGGGATTTTTCTATTTTATTCCTTTCTCTCTCACACTCACTTTTCTCTCTCCCTTTCTATTTTCTTTGTAAATAATTATGAATATGGGATTTATAGAATGTTAGATATTGAGGTTTTGTTCTTTTCTTTTCTCTCTCTCTCTTTGTTCTTGATTTTAAAGTTTAGTACTACGTTTAATGTTAGATGGAGTTATGGGAGGGAAGGGGGAAGCACATTAATGATATGGAAATTTGGCATATGTATATGGTTGGATATTGGTATTGTGTTTTGTTATTTACATATGCTTTATCTTAAGGTGGAGAAAAATATATACACAGAAAGTCATGTGACTGTCTTAAAGGTGGCCAACTTGATTTCACTCACGTCAAAGGTTTGGGTTAGTGTTAGGTTTAGGGTGCCTGGCTGCTCTTTGCCTCCAAGAGATACAATTTCCCTATTTACTATTACTGAACATCCAAAATACAGTGGTAACTCTACTTAAGAATGCCTCTACTTAAGAACCTTTCTAGATAAGAATCAGGTGTTCAAGATTTTTTTGCTTCTACTTAAGAACCATTTTCTACTTAAGCACCCAAGCTTGGAAAAATTTCCCAGGAAATTTGAGAGCGGCACGAAGGCCTGGCCAGTTTCCTGCCATTCCCCCTTTAACTCCAACACTCCGCAGTCTGCATTGGTTGCCGATCAATTTCCGGTCACAATTCAAAGTGTTGGTTATGCCATGCTCTTCATGGCATCGGACCAGAATATCTCTGGGACCGCCTTCTGCCGCACGAATCCCAGCGACCAATTAGGTCCCACAGAGTTGGCCTTCTCCGGGTCTCGTCGACTAAACAATGTCGTTTGGCGGGGCCCAGGATAAGAGCCTTCTCTGTAGCTGCCCCGACCCTCTGGAACTAGCTCCCCCCTGAGATTAGAACTGCCCCCACCCTACTGGCCTTCCGTAAGCTCCTTAAAACCCACCTCTGCCTTCAGGCATGGGGGAACTGAGATAACTTCCCCAGGCCTATACTGTTTATGTATGGTATGTTGTGTGTATGGTTTCTTAAATTATGGGTTTTTAGTTTTAATTATTAGATTTCTATTGTACATTGTTTTTCTATTACTGTTGTGAGCCCCCCTGAGACTACGGAGAGGGGCGGCATACAAATTTAATAAATAAATAAAATAAATAAATAATAAATAAAATCCCGGCCATCTGGTCTGCCAGATGAGCCTTTTGGTGGTGCTTAAGGAGGCTTTGGCAATCCAGAGCGAACAAAGCATTTTCCTTTCTCTGGGCGCTTGGACAGGGAATAAACCTCTGCCACAGCCCAGAGAAAAGAAATGCTCCCTTCGCTCTGGGCAGCCAAGGAGTCACCACAGCTAAGAAAAGGCTCCGGCTACAAAGCGAGCGAGTGAGAGGAGAGGGGAGCGCTTCAGCATGGGAAGGAAGAGGCAGCAGGCAGCAGCAGAAGCAGCCATTGTATGGGAAGCAGTCTCGCGCCAGGTGTATTGGAGATGCGTCCTCAGAGTCCTTCTTTTCTTTTTAAGCCTTAAAGTTTTGGATTTTTTTCATTCCCCTCACCTCACCTTCTTCCTTCGGCAGCGACTCTCCTCCTCCTCTTCTTCCTCCTCCTCCTCATACCCAAGAAAAATTTTGAATCTTCTTTATTTTTTTCCCTTCTGGGCTCTGGAAATATTTTTTCCTATCACAGTAAATTAGATTGAATGTGCATAATTCCGAGCTTTTATTTCTTTCCTAATGGGTTTGCGCTCATTATTTGCTTTTACATTGATTCCTAAGGGAAAAAATGCTTCTACTTAAGAATGCTTCTACTTAAGAAGCTGGTCATGGAACAAATTAAGTTCTTAAGTAGAGGTACTACTGTATACCATTTAATTCCATATGTGCACATACACATTACACACAGGCACACAAAAATATAAATGATCTATTATATGTTCTGTCGAGCTCTCTGATAGAATCCTCCCACAAAAGCACAGAGACAATTTCAGACACACACACGTTTGAAAATTCAAAACAATGTTCTTTATAATGAAAATTCACTTAAACCAAGCCCTCTTTTGGTATAGCAAAGAGCACTTGTCTCCAAACAAACTGGTAATTTGTACAAGTCCCTTATCAGTTCTGTGATATTTAGCTTGCAGCTGTGAGGCAATTCAGTCCTTCTTCTTTCACAAAGTGAAACACACTTTGCCCTGGTTTAGTTTCACAACGGGGAAAAATCAGCACACAAAAAGTCAGTAAAGCAGTCATGAAACACAACGATCAGATAATCCTCCACAATGGCCAAACCCACAGGCTGCTATTTATAGCAGCCTCACTAATTACCACAGCCCCACGCAACTACAGGTGGCCTCATTTTCTTTGATAATAATCTCTCAGTTGTTGTTGCCTATGCATCGCTCTCCGCATGCGTGGCTGTATCATTAACTCTTGTTCTGAATCCAAAGAGGAGCTAGATAATTGATCTCCTTCTGAGCTGTCTGCCACACTCTCCTCCTCCCTGTCACTCATGTCTTCCTGGTCAGAGAGGAGCCTTCATCATCAGATTCCAGTGGGGGCAAAACAGGCCTGCAGCATCTGGATGTCTCCCCCACATCCACAGTCCTTGGGCAGGAGCTGGGCCAGAGCTAACCACAACATTATATAAACTATGTGTATGTACACACACAGAGAGAGAGAGTTCTTCTAAAATTATGCACATTCAATCTAATTTATTTTGATAGGAAAAACATACCCAGAGCCCAGAAGGGAAAAAAATAAAGAAAATTCAAAAAATTTCTACCAGTTCTGTGTACCTGAGCGTAAACATACGAGCCCATCACTGTTGATCGGGAAGTGATTCTAAGCAACCAATTGGTAAAGAATCTGGAAATAATCAAGAGACACATACTAGAATGGCTTCCACGAGGGGGATGACAAGTTGAGATAGTGTTATTACATGAAGTCATTCACTGTGCAATTTCAATTTTTGTCTTAATAGAGAAAGAGAATATCCTTACCAAATTATTGTCTCTGTACCTTCCTTTCACCTTGAACACCCAGATTATGTTTTATTAATAATAATGGACTGAAGTGTTAGAATATGCATGAAGTCTTCAGAAAGTACAAAGGGACAGTAGGCAAACTGTCATCATAGCACAAAACAAAGTTGTGATGTTTGTTCTCTTTGGCCGAGATCCCTTGACTTTCACTTTTTTTTAAAAAACTAATTATATTAAATACACAATTAATATTAATACTTGTTCAAGTTGCATCATCCTGCCTGGAAAAATAAGGGAAGCAATACAGTTTAACTTCAGTCTGATTTGAATTATTGATTTAATTGTTGTACCTCATGATTCTTGACAAATGTATATTTTCCTTTCTGTACACTGAGAGCATATGCACCAAATTCCTTGTGTGTCCAATCACACTTGTCCAATAAAGAATTCTATTCTGTTCTGTTCTGTTTGGTCTGATTCTACTCTACTCTACTCTACTCTACTCTACTCTATTATATTATATTTTATTCTATTCTATCTTATTGATTTATTTAGTCAATTTCTACAGCAGCCCTTCTCACAATTGTGACTCTGGGAGGTGAATGTAACCTTAAAATCCAAATGATAATTCCCGGCCGCCTTGCGTGTAATTTTGCCTCAAAAAACCCTCCCAAACTCCCCCCCCACCTGCAGGTGAGTGGAGATGTGCATACCCCATTCTGTCTGCCATGGTCCTCATCGCCCAACTGTCCCATCTCTCCACCCCCCTATCCTGGGGAAACTATCTATCTATCTATCTATCTATCTATCTATCTATCTATCTATCTATCTATCTATCTATCTATCTATCTGTTCTGTCTGGGTCCCCCCAAACGCCAACACCAACCAAAAAGAGGGTTCAGACACACTGGTAAAAAGCAAAGGCAGTTTATATAATTCAAAGCAAACACAGGTAACAAAAACTGTTCTTACAGACAGGAACACTATGAAGCTTCACAGAGGTTTCACGAAGGCCAGGCAATAAAACAGGATTCTTGCTGGCAAAACCAACGCTGGAGATAATAAAACCCACGCCTCCCCCAAGTCTTCCAGACTTCTAGGCCACAAGCCAAGATCAAAGACGCCGAGAATCGAAGCAAGGTCACAGGACTCCCAATTGATAACTCTCCACAAGACTGTAAGGGTGGGCCTGCCTTTTCAACCCTGCTGAGGAGAACCACACCCAAACCCAGCTGTTGCCAATTCAGGGATGGAAATGCCTTTCTAATTGTCCCCGTCTTTGAGCTGCTCGTCGCTGCCTCATGTCTATTATAGCCTGTGCGTCTTCATCCAATGAATCCAGGCTACTAGCTGGGGAGAGGCCCCCCCAGGGGTCTCAGGCTGCTCTCCCTCCTCCTCTTCCTGACATTCCTCTCCCCCTTCTGCCTGGTCCTCCCCCTCCTGTTCACTGTCCTCCTCCTCTGGGCATGGATCCGGCAGAGATCCAGCCGGTCCCTGAGGAGCCTCAGGCTGAATCACAACACTATCTATCTATCTATCTATCTATCTATCTATCTATCTATCTATCTATCTATCTATCTATCTATACATCTATCAATCACCTACCCATCTATACATCTACGCCCCATGGAGGCTTCTCCCTGCCTTTTCCAGTTACAGTTTCAGAGGCTCGGGTTTGTAAGTGGAAAATGATTCTTGAGAAGAGGCAAATAAATCTTGAACACCTGGTTCTTATCTAGAAAAATTCGCAAGAAGAAGCGTTCGTAGGTAGACATACCACTCTGTTTGTATGTGTGTGCTTATGTGCAACACATCCCAAAAGCAAGAGATAGATTTAATTCTGTAATGGCAATGATGGGTGGACAAGCACAATCCATATCACAACAGGATGGCATTCTAATTTTAGAAAAGAATAAAACACAATTCTATTTGATTAGTGGAATGATTTATTATGTTGAATTCAAGCATGATAAAACGGCAAGAAGCATTTTTATGATTTTTGGAAAAGAGTTCTGAACCTCTGTCAACAACAGAAGCACAATAGGAAGAAAATACGGAGCCAAATGCGACACTGATATAAAAGAAATTCAGGAATGAGAATCACTTGACAAAAACGGCGAGTTAAGGTATTCAGCAAGAACCAATAAAATCCCCTTGTGAATTGGCCTTATATTGAAAACAATATAACAGCTTACATAAAAGGAAGCACATGCAAATCCAAATGTGAAGCTAAAAAAACAAAAAGATGTAAAGGAAATGAAATCTATGTTTAATCACCATATCTGGGCTTTACATCTCTTCCAGTTAATAAGAAAAAAACTTGGGTATGAGTAGATATGTAAAGTCATGTAAAGCAAATGGCTCGGTAGAAATATATAAGCCTAGATTTGATGAAAAAGGATATATGCCACAATAAAAGAATTAAGAGAATTAGAGGGTTGGAAGGGAGCTTATGAAACATTCACTAGACTTCTTGAATACAGCTCACTAGACTTCTCGAATACAGCTCACTTGTCTGGAACTCGCACTGCATATCGGATATTAATATAATCGAGAGAGTCCAAAAATATTTCATGGGAAGACTCCTCCACTCCTCCACTCGCAACAGAATACCTTATGCCACCAGACCTGAAATCCTGGGTTTAAACAACTTTGAATGATGTCACTTTTGAACCGATCTAAATGTAGTTCATAAAATCTTCTGCCACAATGCTCTCCCTGTCAATGACTACTTTAGCTTCAACCGCAACAATACATGAGCACACAATAGTTTCAAGTTTCAAGTTTTATTGGATTTATATGCCGCCCCTCTCCGAAAACTCAGGGCGGCTAACAACAATCATGAAAATATACAATAAAATCCAATACTAAAAGCAAATTAAAACCCCTTAATATATAAAAACCAAACATACATACAAACATACCATGTATACAGTTGTAACGGCCTAGGGGGAGAAAAAAGTCTTAATTCCCCCATGCCTGAAGGCAGAGGTGGGTTTTAAGTAGCTTACGAAAGGCAAGGAGGGTGGGGGCAATTCTAATCTCTGAGGGGAGTTGGTTCCAGAGGGTCGGGGCCGCCACAGAGAAGGCTATTCTCCTGGGTCCCGCCAAGCGGCATTGTTTAGTTGACGGGACCCGGAGAAGACCCACTCTGTGGGACCTAACTGGCCGCTGGGATTCGTGCGGCAGAAGGCGGTCCCTGAGGTAATCTGGTCCGGTGCCATGAAGGGCTTTATAGGTCATAACCAACACTTTGAATTGTGACCGGAAATTGATCGGCAACCAATGCAGACTGCGGAGTGTTGGTGTGACATGGGCATATTTGGGAAAGCCCATGATTGCTCTCGCAGCTGCATTCTGCACGATCTGAAGTTTCCGAACACTTTTCAAAGGTAGCCCCATGTAGAGAGTGTTACAGTAGTCGAGCCTCAAGGTGATGAGGGCATGAGTGACTGTGAGCAGTGACTCCCGGTCCAGATAGGGTCGCAACTGATGTCACAACTGGTGTTCTGGAATAGATACAAACGTGATGTTTTCCGCTGCAAACCTGACTGCAGAAAATACGACTTCAGCAACAAAGTGATTGATGCCTGGAATTCTCTACCCAACTCTGTGGTTTCTTCCCCAAATCCCAAAAACTTTAACTGTTTACCTCACTCCATTCCTAAAAGATCTGTAAGGGGTGTGTGTAAGTGCACCATCGTGCCTTCCGTCCCTGTCTTACTGTCCCATTGTCCTCATTTATCAGTACTTACTTTGCTTATGTTTATGTTTATATTGATCTGATCTAAGTGTGGCTCATAAAATCATCTACCACAATGTCCTACCAATCAGTGAATACTTCAGCTTCAACCACAACAATCCACGAGCACACAATAGGTACAAATGTAAGGGAAACGGCTCCAAACTTGACTGCAGAAAATACAACTTCAGCAACAGAGTGATCAATGCATGGAATGCACTACCTGATTCTGTAGTTTCTTCCCCAAACCCCAAAGACTTTAACCTTAGGCTGTCTACAATTGACCTCACCCACAGGTTCACGTGCACACTTGTTTGAGTCACTCACAAGCACCACCTTTGTTCATGCGCACAGTCTATCATGCATGTGCTTTGCTCACACATGCACCTTGCGTGCATATGCCTGGCTGCAAAAACCTGTGTAAAGAGGATGGCATTACGTCCGCTACTGGTTCGCCCAAACCAGCCAAACTGGCTAAATGCCACTATTGCCTACAATATACAGTCCTACCTAATGTTGTCATCAAACATCTCCAGAAAATGCAACCTCTGCTCATGTTTTCTCCAATCACTCAAAATTATTATTTTTTCTGCTTTGGGATGGAAGAAAGGACAACAGCAAGAATAGCAGCAGCTTCGTAAAGAAAAATTGGTTCGTAGTTCCTTATAGGCAGAGCCATCCAACTCATCTCTCTGAGCAGAAGGTTCATGTTGTGGTTGGCTCTGGGCCAGCTCCTGCCCCAAGGACTGAGGGGGTGGATGTGGGTGAATTTTCGCAGTGTCACAGGCCAGTGTTACTGCCTTCTTCTGCTGACAGCGAACAGTCGGAATCAGGAGATGAAGAGGAATTGGACTCAGGGGGAGGCAGTGCAGAATCCTCGTTATCATCCCTGGATTCAGATGACGAACCCTTTATTGATGTATGCAGCCGCAGAGCACTGAATAGAAAAGAGCAGCTGCACAGATATTATCAGAAATAAGAGAATTTGCATGTGTTTGGGTGTGGTGCAACTAATTAGGGCTGCTGATAAAAGGACAGCTTGTCGGCTGCTGCTTATGGAAGATTATCTATTTGTCTTTGGAGGAAGAGCCTGGCGTTTCAAGAAATTTGTTTGTTGATTTTTCAGGACTTTGAAATCAAGCCATAACAAAGCGTGTTTGTTTCAACTCGTGGAAGAAAGAGGGCTGTGACATTCTTCACAGCTGCTAGCTAAGTACTTTGGGACTGCTTAAAGGGTTTTACTGCCTACAAGTTTGTTTTGGAAAGAATGCTTTTTGCAATACAAAAAGGGTGCTTTGTTTCTTTTGAATTTTGTGGGGAAAAAACATTGTTTTTGAATTTTCAAGTGTGTGTGTGTGTCTGACTTTTTTACCCTTGAATTTTCGGGAGGCTATTACCATAGAGCCCGGCATAACAGTTCAGTACAAAGGTTTCAAGAAGTCAAAAAGTTCAACAAAGCAGCTTTGACACCATAACTGAAGCTATATTCTTGAGCCCGGTCCACTGGCTAGAATCTGCTCAAGATACTGTATATGGTGATCCCAATTCTTAACCCTACAACACTTCATAAAGTTCCTCATATGATTTGATTGCTTATTTGTATCTGGACTATTATTAATTGTTGCACCTTATGATTCTTGATGAACATATCTTTTCTTTTATATACACTGAAAGAATATGCACCAAAGACAAATTCAATTCAATTCAATTCAATTTATTAGATTTGTATGCCGCCCCTCTCCGAAGACTCGGGGCGGCTCACAATAATGATAAAAACAATATTACAATGGCACAAATCTAATATTAAAAATAACTAAAAACCCTATCATAATTAAAAACCAAACAGCACATACATACCAAACATAAATAATAATGAGCCTGGGGGAAGATGTCTCAAATTACCCATGCCTGGTGGTATAGGTGGGTCTGAAGTAGTTTACGAAAGGCAAGGAGGGTGGGGGCAGTTCTAACCTCCAGGGGGAGTTGATTCCAGAGGGCCGGGGCCGCCACAGAGAAGGCTCTTCCCCTGGGGCCTGCCAGACGACATTGTTTAGTTGTGCATCCAATCACACTTGGCCTATAAAAGTCTAGTCTACTCTACTCTACTCTACTCTACTCTACTCTACTCTATTCTATTCTATTCTATTCTACCAAAATCTGAGTTTCAATATCAGATGGAAATGAATGGATTCATGAAACGACTTCCCGTTACATAGATTTCTGCAGAAATCCAAATTTGGGCTTGAAGAAATCCATGCAATTTGGGATATCATTAAAATGAAAAATTCTAATCTAAAGGCTCTTAAAAAGCCAAATACAGAACTGAAGTGGAAGAACCACAAGGAGGAGTTTGTTGGCCAAGTTCTCACCTGTCACCTGCCGTCATTTTCCTGGCTGTCGTTCAGTCAAAAGTGAGTTGATCTCTAAGCCGTAATGCCGTCTCCTATATTGCTCAGTGAAAAGAGGATATTTCAAAGAAAACCCTAATTCCAGGCTACATCAAAAAGAGGCACCAACAAAGAAACTAAGTGCCCTCTTAACCCACCTGCATGAAGAACAGAATCAACCAGAAATTGTACTTACTTTGTAAGTGAGAGGCAAGCACAGGTGCTGTGTATCAAGTCTGCCCAGAGAGAATGAAAAGGAAGGGCGCTTCGATTTTTTAAAAGAATGGAATTGAGTATCTGAAATGACAGTTGCCTTCACCTGTTTTATTGTTCCTTGGGTTTGGTTATGCCCATCTTCTCTCAGAGGCTGCCTGTGTAATTTCCTGCAGTTTTCTCAATAAGGTTTTTATAGAAACATAGAAGACTGATGGCAGAAAAAGACCTCATGGTCCATCTAGTCTGCCCTTATACTATTTCCTGTATTTTATCTTACAATGGATCTATCTATCTATCTATCTATCTATCTATCTATCTATCTATCTATCTATCTATCTATCTATCTATCTATCTATCTATCTATCATAATAATAATAATAATAATAATAATAATAATAATAATAATAATAGAAACATAGAAGACTGACGGCAGAAAAAGACCTCATGGTCCATCTAGTCTGCCCTTACACTATTTCCTGTATTTTATCTTACAATGGATCTATCTATCTATCTATCTATCTATCTATCTATCTATCTATCTATCTATCTATCTATCTATCTATCTATCTTCATCATCATCATCATCATCATCATCATCATAATAATAATAGAAACATAGAAGACTGACGGCAGAAAAAGACCTCAGGGTCCATCTAGTCTGCCCTTACAGTATTTCCTGTATTTTATCTTACAATGGATCTATCTATCTATCTATCTATCTATCTATCTATCTATCTATCTATCTATCTATCTATCTATCTATCTATCTATCTATCTATAATAATAATAATAATAATAATAATAATAATAATAATAATAATAATAATAATAGAAACATAGAAACATAGAAGACTGACGGCAGAAAAAGACCTCATGGTCCTTCTAGTCTGCCCTTATACTATTTCCTGTATTTTATCTTACAATGGATATATGTTTATCCCAGACATGTTTAAATTCAGTTACTGTGGATTTACCAACCACGTCTGCTGGAAGTTTGTTCCAAGGATCTACTACTCTTTCAGTAAAATAATATTTTCTCATGTTGCTTTTGATCTTTCCCCCAACTAACTTCAGATTGTGTCCCCTTGTTCTTGTGTTCACTTTCCTATTGAAAACACTTCCCTCCTGAACCTTATTTAACCCTTTAACATATTTAAATGTTTCGATCATGTCCCCCCTTTTCCTTCTGTCCTCCAGACTATACAGATTGAGTTCATTAAGTCTTTCCTGATACGTTTTATGCTTAAGACCTTCCACCATTCTTGTAGCCCATCTTTGGACCCGTTCAATTTTGTCAATATCTTTTTGTAGGTGAGGTCTCCAGAACTGAACACAGTATTCCAAATGTGGTCTCACCAGCGCTTTCCTTGCTTTTCCTAAAGCTGGGAGAAAGTGACTGATTCAAGAGCTGGGTGGGTGCAGTGGTTAGAGTGTAACTGCTAGCTGTAGTTCAGCAGTTCAAATCTCACCACCGGCTCAAGGTTGACTCAGCCTTCCATCCTCCCAAGGTCCGTAAAATGAGGACCCAGATTGTTGGGGAAAGAGGCTGATTCTATAAACTGCTTAGAAATGGCTGTAAAGGTACTATGAAGCGGCATATAAGTCTAAATGCTAAATGCTATTGCTATTCTGCACTGTCGGTTCACTCTTTGAGACACCACGTGGGGGCATGTGTGTTGTGCATGTGCAATAAAACAGCTTCTGCACATGTACAGAAACAACCCCCCCTAGCTTATTTAGAAGCAAAGAACAAGATGGCGGTGCCTACAGTGCCGCTGAGCGAGCTGGTTTGGGGGCATGGCAGGCCTGGGTCACTGCTGGTTCTAGCGACCCAGGCTGCCAAGTTACTATCGGTTCCATAGAACCAATCCGAACCAGGAGGAACCTATCTCTGGGTCCAAGATCACCTAGTCAGTTTTGGTCTAATGTGGGATTAGAACTTAGTCTGTCTCACAAGTTGTTGAAAATGAGATGAGTTGGGAACCAGTATTTCAACTCAAGGTGAAAAGCAGTACGTAATGAATTACAAAGGAAACAATGTTAGGAAATGGTTTAACCAGCAGTCCAGTATGATCGGCTAAGGACAAATTCAAAGTGTTGGTTATGACCTTTAAAGCCCTTAATGGCATCGGACCAGAATATCTCCGAGACCGCCTTCTGCCGCACAAATCCCAGCGACCGATTAGGTCCCACAGAGTGGGCCTCCTCCGGGTCCCGTCAACTAAACAATGTCGGTTGGCGGGCCCCAGGGGGAGAGCCTTCTCTGTGGCGGCACCGACTCTCTGGAACCAAATCCCCCCGGAGATCAGAACTGCCCCTACTCTTCCTGCCTTCCGTAAACTCCTCAAAACCCACCTTTGCCATCAGGCATGGGGGAACTAAACATCTCCCCCTGGGCACATTTAATTTATACATGGTATGCCTGTGTGTGTGTCTGTTAGTATATGGTTTTTTAAAAAATCTTTAAATATTTTAATTAATTGAATTATTTATGATTTGTTTTACACTTGTTGTGAGCTGCCCCGAGTCTTTGGAGAGGGGCGGCATAGAAATCCAAATAATAAATAATAAATAAATAAATAAATAAATAAATAAATAAATAATAAATAAATAAATAAATAAATAAATAAATAAATAAATAAATAAATAAATAAATAAATAAATAAATAAACAAACAAACAAACAAACAAACAAATAAATAAATAAATAAATAAAATCCTAGGGAATGAATTGAACATAGAACAGGCCACCTGGGGACTCCTTATATGCCCCCTATGTGACAGAAAACACGGATCTCCAGATGCAGACCTTATTGTGATGAATCCAGATAGTTTTGTTATCCTGCTGGATGACCTCAATACTAGTTTGGATGCCAATGACCACAATGTCATTGTGGCGTGCGTGCACAGTGGTTAGAGTGCAACCTCAGTTAACTGCTAGCTGTAGTTCAGCAGTTCAAATCTCACCACTGGCTCAAGGGTGACTCAGCCTTCCATCTTTCCAAGATGGGTAAAAGGAGGATCCAGATTGTTGGGGACAAAATGCTGATTCTGTAAACTGTTTAGAGAGGGTTGTAAAAGCACTATGAAGCAGTATATAAATCTAAATGCTATTTGCTATTGCTAATGATGTTACTGAGTTTGGTAATGAAACATTTTCAAGTAAACAACCAAGGTCAGGGAGCACCAAAAACATTCCTCCTCCTCCTCCTCCTCCTCCTCCTCCTCCTCCTCCTCCTCTTCCTCCTCCTTCCCCTCCTCTTCCTCCTCCTCTTCCTCCTCTTCCTCCCCCTCCTCCTTCTTCTCCTCCTCCTCTCCACAAACTCCACTCCCTTCTAGCACTCATGAGGCTACCTACTTGGTTAATAAAATGTCTTCAAAAAACACAAAGGATCTCTCACAGTTCAACACTACAAATACTCTCTTCAATCCGAATGTAGCATTCACGTACTATTTTAACTTACATTTAATTGTGAGCTCCTCAAATAACACATCTATAAAACTCCCTTGGCAGTCCAAAAGGGGAATCAAATAAGAACCAATACAAGTGATGTGACTTAAATACTTGGACGCAACGAAGGATATTTGCATGATCACTTATCCAATGTATTTTGTGATTCTGGCTTCATTGAGGTTGGTTGAAGATTCTGTTGGGAAGTCCTATCTTTTACTATATTCCAATGCAAAAAGGATATTGAGACTCTAGAAAAAGTGCAGAGAAGAGCAACAAAGATGATTAGGGGACTGGAAGCTAAAACGTATGAAGAATGGTTGCAGGAACTGGGTAGGCTAGTTTAATGAAAAGAAGGACTAGGGGAGACATGATTGCAGTCTTCCAATATCTCAGGGGTTGCCACAAAGAAGAGGGAGTCAAGCTATTCTCCAAAGCACCTATGGGTAGAACAAGAAGCAATGGGTGGAAACTAAACAAGGAGAGAAGTAACTTAGAACTAAGGAGAAATTTCCTGACAGTCAGAATGGTTGATCAGTGGAACAGCTTGCCTTCAGAAGTTGTGAATGCCCCAACATTGAAAGTTTTTAAGCAGATGTTGGATAACCATCTGTCTGAAGTAATGTAGGGCTTCCTGCCTAAGCAGAGGGTTGGAAGGTCTCTTCCAACTCTGTTGTTATTATTATTATTATTATTATTATTATTATTATTATTATTATTATTATTATTATTATTTTAATGCTGTGAAGTCTTTGCAATCCCCCCGCCTCATTTAATTTCCATCATTAAGGAAGATTCCTATTCTTGAGTTATTTGTGAATCGGTGCAGAATTTCCATTTGTCCTGGAGGGGAATAAAAATGAGAGAAATCTTCAGTGCCATTTCTCTGTCCAAGTCTAGTTGAGAGAGAGAGAAAAAAAATGGAAAGGCAATTTGTCCACAGCTCTCCTCTTAGTAGAGAATTCCTGGCAAAGGGACGGTAAGGCTGCATTCAACTCATAATCTAATTGTTGAGTGTCCCCTCGGCACTTTGCTAGTGACAACACAGCAATAGCATGTTGGGCTAGATTGGATTTTAATCTGATCCAGGGCATCTGTGTTTAGAACCTTAGCTAGAGTCGGGATGCCAATTTGTCAGCTGTAATTGCAAAATGCTTTCACCAAGAAGTAGGTTGGTGGCCATAAACATCTTTCTATTGCAAATAAATTTGCCAGGATTTTAGGAATGAAGTACAAATCAAAGACTCCATTTTAAAAAAAAGGAGATGAAGGAGATATTTATTTGACCAGAAAACAAAACAAAACAAAAAAAGATAAACCTTTGAAGGCCATAGAATAGAGAAGGACAGTTCACAATATTCTTCATGAGTTTTAAAGCAACAGAATAAATTGCACAGGGATTAATATACAGTTCTTTAGTTAGAATAACAGATTAAGCTATAGAAAGCCAAGCTTGATCATATTACTTCTGGGAAAAGAAACAGTCTTGGAATTGTAAATTATTTGCTATAAAGTGAATATATGAGTAAAGGGGATTTGATGCAGAAACAAAATTAAAATAGATGACCATTTTTATACTGCATCAGCATTAAGAATGCTTTCGAATTATAGGAAATTAAAGTCCTCTTTCATTCTGCATAGTCCGATTGCATCTCAAACATTGAGAGACGTTCTGCAACCCTAAAATGTACCAGATAAACAGCAAAGCGATCAAGAAGAACTTGAGGATGCTGGCCTGTTGAAGAGAAGGTGATCTCTCTCTCTCTCTCTCTCTCTCTCTCTCTCTCTCTCTCTCTCACACACACACACACACACACACACTATTGCTATCTCTCTCTCTCTCTCTCTCTCTCTCTCTATCTATCTATCTATCTATCTATCTATCTATCTCTATATATGCTATTCATATATGTGTGTGTGTGTTTGTGTGTCACATGTTTTTTTTTGCTGAATTTGAAAATTAAGGGGGAGACTAGGATAGATCTATTTCAGCCTTATTTTGGCCTCATCAGCTAGTCATACCCACTGAGACTTGAACCTGCAACTTTTGCCTTGTAAGGCAGAGAATTATCCTCTAGGCTACAGTATCCAATCCCTTCAGCTCTGCACCAGGAAAGGGTTACATATTTTTGTGTCGAATCGTATCATATATTCAGCAAAACATGTGATAGATAGATAGATATCACATGTTTTTGCTGAATTTTTAAAATTAAGGGAGATATATACATGTGCTAATCATCACTTTCTCCCTTAGGAAAGGAGGTTTAACAACAAGGGGGAGAAAGTGATGATTAGCACATCCCAAGTATTGCCTCATAAACCTACTCTACCCCCTGGGGAGAGAAAGAGACAATACCATCTCTCTATCTCTCTCCGGTTCCGCCTCTGTCGGTCAGTCTATCTGTCTGTCTGTCATTCTATATATATCATCCAGAGCTCTCTCTCTTTCTCTCTCTTTCTTTATCTCTCTATCTCTATCTCTATCTGTCTCCATCTGTCCATCCATCCATCCATCCATCCATCCATCTACCTATCTACCTACCTTCCTATCTACCTACCTTCCTATCTATCTACCTACCTACCTACCTACCTACCTACCTACCTACCTACCTATCTATCTATCTATCTATCTATCTATCTATCTATCTATCTATCTATCTATCTAGGCAATCAATCCATTCTACCTATCCGTCTTATATTTGTCAGTCTATCATCTATCTAATCCATCTACCTACCTTTTCCAATTCCCTCCCCCTCTCTCTCATCCTATAATTTTCTATTTTACAACAGTGGTTACACTTTGTATGATAATAACATAAGCGGAGAAATCCCTATAGAGAATATTTCTTGCTGACACAGTCATTTGCCGGCTGTAAGGGGTAACGGTATGAGCCAAATGTTCCAGTTAAAGTTTATGTATTTTCAATTGTGGGGCTGTGATCTTGCGCCGTCTATTTTCCTTTTTATGATTATGACTATTAGCAGTCTGGCTTAGGTCGAAATAAATGAATGAAAATGGGTTTTCTCACCTTTGATTTCTTGAGAACAAAATGATACCCAAAGCATGATTAAATATAATAAAATAAAATTACGCATATAATAGCACACTCCATGAAATAAAATAGTAGCTTTTCCCAAGCTTTTATACAATTGACCCAAAACTATTCTTTTGGCTTATTGAGTGTATACTACATACAAATACACCCCATGAGCAATGTATTGTTCTATTGTTGAACTGATTAACAATGAACATCCTTTAGGAGAGCTGATATTCAATATTTACATTAATATTTACTCTAGGGCATGAGGACTGATGTCAAAGGCCAATGAAGTCAACAGTGTTATTTAAAGGAGGCTTTATTGAGTGGCACAGTGGCCTAAAGGTGGAGCTCTTGCTTCACAATCAGGAGGCTGTGAGTTTGATCCTAGGTAGAGGCAGATATTTCTCTCTCTCTGGGCATGATGAGAATATATCTGCTGAACAAAACTCCATATTGGTGACAGAACAGGCATCCAGCCAGTAAACTATCCATTCATGCCCTGCAAGGATTATGGGGTTTTAACAACTAGTCCAAACTCATGTCAGGTTAATTTTTACCAGGTTTTAACTATCTTAGCATAGGTAGTTAAAACCTGGTTAAAATTAACCTGACAGTGAGTTTGGACTAGAAGTTAGCATAGGTGTTTGTTCAGGCTCCTTTCTGCCTTTTACACACACACACACCAACACACAATTTAAACATCTTGTTTTTAAAAAATCCCACCCCAAACTCTCCAACTTTTTTCCAGGCCCTCTAGAAACATACATGTCAAAGCTGAGGACAGGTTTCTTATCAAAGAAAACGTATTATTAGGTTTTGCACACAGAAGAGTTTACAGCCGTTGCTCTTTTTCCCTCGTTAAGGGGAAAAAAGATGTTGAGTGCAACAGGAGGTTTATTGAGATGCCAGTCCAATTTTCCTTAACAAAATTACTTTTTTTTGTTTGCTTGTTTGAGTGGAGGTTAACCTTGATTCCCATTTCAGTTCTTTGCTCCAAAGTTGGAGGTATTAAGACGCTATTGAACAACAGTTTGTTTGAAATGCAGTGAAGGGCTGCAAAATAAATTACTATCACACTGTGGGTGTGGTTTATTTTGTGGGTGTGGCTTGATGGTCATGTGACCGGGTAGAAGTGGCTTACCAGACATGTGACCAGACGGGAGTGGCTTGACAATCATATGACTGGGGTTGGAGGCTTAAAGTTCATGTGACTGGGTGGGAATGGCTTAAGTTTTCAAATAGGTGCTTGGACTCTTTTTCAGTTGATTAAGTCACATTATTTGAATAGCCACAACAAGGACAAATGATTGACAACATTATTTGTTGAGGAGCACATAGCACATTTTAAGGTTTTGTCCTGAACCCACAAGGTTCAGTATGATAACATATTAGGCAAGTAGCTCAATTTTCTTTAATTGCTATAAAAGTTCAGTTCTAGATAATGATTAAAATGGTTGATGTGTTTATGGGTAAAAACATACTCTTTAATTATTTCCTATTTTAAAAGTAATTAAGGATCATACTAAGGTACTAGAGAAGGAAGGAATTTTTTTTAAAAAACTATTAAGTATTCAATAAATAGTGCATAAACTTATTACCCCCACTGTGTCCCCCACCTCCTGTGGGGGCAGCAGCCCATTACTGCTGAAATGGTATAAGGTTTCCTGCCGGAGCTGGGGGTTGGACTAGAAGATCTCCAACGTCCCTTCCCACTTTATAAGATCATAGACACAGATAAAAATGTGTTCTGTAATACTCAAAGCAATAATTAGAAAGAAGTGGAACTACGTGTCTCCAGAGGTTATAGGTGCACCAACACTGGAAGTTTTTAAGAAGAGATTGGACACCATTTGTCTGAAATGGTATAGAGTTTCCTTCCTGTGCAAGAGGTCGAACTAGAAGACCTCCAAGGTCCCTTCAAACTCTGTTATTCTATAATTCTCTAACTTTGAAAAGAGAACAACTCACCCTCCCCACTTCCTTGATTTGATCTGCTTCAATTCATCCTGAAGGAATGGAGAGAAGATTTCCTACCATATGTACAGCATATAAACATGGATTTCCTATGTGATATTTTAAGTAATGCTTTAAGTGACTTAATAAGTCCTCGTCTCTTATTTTAGAATAACATATTGCTGCTACATAATGATCTTGACCTTTCATATAACGATTCTCCTACACTGTACCAAACATAGCTCTAGACCTTTTACTCTCCTTGTAAAACAAGTCAGTAACACTTCACAGATCAAATTAAGCCCTCGTGCTGAGATTGTATCTTTAGTAAGTTTAATGAACATAGGATACTTGGGAAAGCTGAACATTAATGTAGATGTCAAATGCCTAAGCAATTACACCTATATGCTTGCGTTTCCCTGAAAATAAAACTGGGTTTTATTTGCTTTGGGTCCCAAAATAAGCACTAGGGCTTATTTTTGAAGGGTGTCTCATCCCCCACACACTATATAGGAGGCCCACTTCTGCTTGCTCACCACAGGGCAGGACCCCACATGGCCAGTGGCCAGCTTCTGGTTACTTATGTTCTGCCCCAGTTATGAACCAGAGAAAATTTAGCTTTCATGCTGAAGCCATCATGCGGAGTTAGAGACTTTGGCCTACCATAGTTGCATAGTACTAGGGGGATTGGGAGGGGTAATTGAATGAGAGGGGAAAGTTACTAGCTACAACAAATTCCTTTCTTGGAGCCCAAGGTCACCTTTTGTTCTGTATCAACTAAAGAAAAGAGGAAGTCGGTGGAATCCCTGCACTCGGTCCTCACAATGAACTTGTGGGTGTGGGGATGTGGGATGAACCTTAACCTGGGAAAGATGTTGGTATCGGAGTGGCAGTAGCGTGACCAACGTGGCTCTGATAATAAATTGAACCTTATGTGAGAGAAATGGACTGGAACCTGATTTATTTCTCAGATGCTATTTGAGGTGTTGACAGTACAAAACACATCAGGTGAGGGTTCCAACTTTTCAGTGCTACTGGAATGGTCCTGGAGCACGGCGCTGGTGTGTGCGCATCTGGTGGTTGGGCATGCGCATCCTCTCAGGAGATTTGGCTTCTGCACATCTCACACAAGGATGCACACGAGAGTGAGATTTCAGTTATTTTTACTGGGTTTTTGCCTCTATGCAGGCGCAGAAGCAAAAAAATAAATCAGCAAAAATTGCCAAAAATCTCACAGTCATGTATGTCCTCGTGTGAGATTTCACTTCCTGTGCATGCACAGGAAGCAAATGTTTGCGGAGAAGGTGATTGCAGCCTTTGTTTAGTTAAATCTCTGTTTAGAAGATTTTGGGGTCTCCCTTTGAACGGAGCACTTACAGGTCCTTTTGTTGTTAACAGGACTCCTGGTGCTTGTTCAAAACACAAGAGCTCACAACAGATTTAAATTTAATATTAACCGCTCCAAACTTGACTGTAAAAAATATGACTTCAGTAACCGAGTTGTCGAAGCGTGGAACTCATTACTGGACTCCATAGTGTCATCCCCAAACCCCCAACACTTTACCCTTAGATTATCTACGGTTGACCTATCCAGATTCCTAAGAGGTCAGTAAGGGGCGAGTACAAGTGCACTAGAGTGCCTTCCATCCCCTGTCCTATTGCTCTCCTATATCTCCTATACCTTTCTTCTATTCCTACATTACTTCTTCTATTCTTTCATTGATATGTTCTATTACTATATCTTCTTTTCTATTCTTTCTTAGATATATTTTACTATGAGTATCTCCTCTATAACCTTCATCATGTATTTTACTATATGTATGTATGTGTGTATATGTATGTATGTATGTATGTATGTATGTATGTATGTATGTATACCCACTAGAACTCTCATTGTGTATTGGACAAAATAAATAAATAAAATAAATAAAATAAAATAAATAAGTGCATGCGCCCAACGGCCTGTAAGCTGGAGCTACGCGCACAGCTGCATTTCTGCTATTGCAGTGTTTTCCAATCTTGGCAGCTTGAAGATGTCTGGACTTCAACTCCCAGAATTACCCAGCCAGCTTTTGCTAGCTGGGGAATTCTGGGAGTTGAAGTCCAGATGTCTTCAAGTTACCAAGGTTGGGAAACACTGCGCTACTGGAATGGCATGTCACCACGTCCGGGGAGCAGCCCATTACTGACACACAGTTTGTTCAAACCTATATTTAATTGATTAGGCACTACTAATGAACTCATTTAGTAGTGTTCACACACAAATAAATCAGTCTTTTCTTGAAAAAAAAAACAGCTGTTAATTATACAGCATTAGCAGCTGGTATAAGTCCATGAAGTCAGGAAGCAAAGGTAAGTAACTAGTCCTGGATTTTGCAGAAGCTTACAGAGGTTGGCAAGATGCCTGGAATCTATCCACCAAATGGAAGCCAAAAGAGATAAGGCGAGCAGAGGTTTTCCAAACAAGAGGCACACGGTCAAACAAACTATCGAACAAGTTTTTTCAGTCTTCGTCATTCCTTAAATAGACTTGGGGAGTGGCCACTTATCCCCAAGCCTACTCTCAAGAAGACCTCCTCCTGAGTAGCCATTCCTTCCAATTGACAGCTCTGCATACCCATGCATTTATAAGAGGCTCCTCTTCTTCGTCATCACTGCTGTGAGGTGCTGGAGGTTCCGTAGGCTGTGGTTGAACTTCTGCCTCTAGTACTGACTCCTCACCAGCCTCTTTGCTGTTCAATTCGGGTGTCAGCTACACAGTCTGGACCCATTTTTTTTAAAAAAAACAAAAACATAACGGGGCACCCAGAGGGTTTGGGAAACCTGCAGAGTGTTCATGGGGGATGGGAAACACACCCCAATTTTTGTAAAAAAAAAAAAGGCCATTTTTTCCCATAAAAACAGGGGTGTTTTTGCCTTCCCCAGCTCTCAGGAGCAATTTGCAGGCCTCCCAAACCCTCTGTGCACCCAATTTTTGTGAAAAACATGGGACATGGGATGGGGTTTCTGGAAGCCAAAAATGGCTATATTTGATGTATAAGATGCACTGACATTTTCTTTTAGAATAGAATAGAATAGAATAGAATTTTTATTGGCCAAGTGTGATTGGACACACAAGGAATTTGTCTTGGTGCATATGCTCTCAACGTACATAAAATAAAATATACATTTGTCAAGAATCATGTGGTACAACACTTAATGATTGTCATAGGGGTCAAATAAGCAATGAAGAAGCAATTTTAATAAAATCTTAGGATATACGCAACAAGTTACAGTCATACAGTCAACATGGGAGGAAATGGGTGATAGGAATGATGAGAAAAACTAGTAGAATAGAAGTGCAGATTTAGTAGAAAGTCTGACAGTGTTGAGGGAATTATTTGTTTAGTAGAGTGATGGCGTTCGGGAAAAAACTGTTCTTATGTCTAGTTGTTTTGGTGTGCAGTGCTCTGTAGCGATGTTTTGAGGGTAGGAGTTGAAACAATTTGTGTCCAGGATGTGAGGGGTCAGTAAATATTTTACCCGCCCTCTTTTTGACTCGTGCAGTATACAGGTCCTCAATGGAAGGCAGATTGGCAGCAATTGTTTTTTCTGCAATTCTGATTATCCTCTGAAGTCTGTGTTGGTCCTGTTGGGTTGCAGCACCAAACCAGACAGTTATAGAGGTGCAGATGACAGACTCAATGATTCCTCTGTAGAACTAAATCAGCAGCTTCTTGGGCAGTTTGAGCTTCCTGAGCTGGCGCAGAAAGAACATTCTTTGTTGTGCTTTTTTGATGATGTTTTTGATGTTAGGTGACCATTTTAGGTCTTGAGATATGATAGAACCTAGAAATTTGAAGGTCTCTACTGTTGATACTGTGTTGTCTAGTATTGTGAGAGGTGGAAGGGTGGAAGGGTTTCTCTTAAAGTCTACCACCATTTCTACGGTTTTGAGTGTGTTCAGTTCTAGATTGTTCGGGTCACACCACAAGGATAGTTGTTCAACTTCCCGTCTGTGGGAAAGGTGTGTCTTATACTCTCAAAATATGGTAAGTAAAAACCAGCCCTGGGAAAAAAAACATGATTATCTCAAAACTGATCAGGTTTTCCCTTTGCCCACGGAGTCACTGACAACAGCCAAGTCCTTAGTCTCCCTCTGTGATCTTAAAATGCAATCTGCGGAGAACATCAGGAAATCAGTTATCCTTCCCTCCAGCATTTTTTCCCTCCTTCTTCTGCTTTTGCAAGAGGGGACATTTCAATTTGTGTTCTAATACGTCCAACTGCATTTTGAGTTAATGAAGTCACACTGTCAGACTAATTTAAGAATTTCTTGGATCGCTGTTGAATGCTTTTTAAAAAATTATTTATTTATTGGCTGCAGTCTATCTGCAGACTGCAAATTTATGGATTATTATCAGACTGCTTGTTTTAATCTCTTTTTTTGCAAGATGTTTTCTATTTATACCCCTTCCTTACAAAATAATTATAAGCACTCAGCCATAGAGTGATTTATGAAAGCTTGTTCCTTGTCCATATTTGCAATATCTGATGTAAACCAGCAATTGGAAATACAAAAGTATACAACAGAAACCACAGTGGAAAGGCAGAAAATAGTTCTTGAATCATCTTCCTATTCAATTTCCAGACAATTCTCAATTCCTGAGACTACAGGACCAGGGGTGGTATTTACTTACATAGAAATATAGAAACATAGAAGATTGATGGCAGAAAAAGACCTCATGGTCCATCTAGTCTGCCTAAAATACTATTTCATGTATTTTATCTTAGGATGGATATATGTTTATCCCAGGCATGTTTACATTCAGTTACTGTGGATTTACAAACCACGTCTGCTGGAAGTTTGTCCAAGTATCTACTACTCTTTCAGTAAAATAATATTTTCTCACTTTGCTTTTGATCTTTCCCCCAACTAACCTCAGATTGTGCCCCCTTGTTCTTGTATTCACTTTCCTATTAAAAACATTTCCCTCCTGAACCTTATTTAACCCTTTATCCTATTTAAATGTTTCGATCGTGTCCCCCCCTTTCCCTTCTGTCCTCCAGACTGTACAGACTGAGTTCATTAAGTATTTCCTGATAAATTTTATGCTTAGGACCTTCCACCATTTTTGTAGCCCGTCTTTGGACCCGTTCAATTTTATCAATATCTTTTTGTAAGTGAAATCTCCAGAACTGAACACAGTACTCCAAATGTGGTCTCACCCGTGCTCTATACAGTGGGATCACAATCTCCTTCTTCCTTTTTTAAAATTTATTTTTATTGATTTTTAACAACATAAAACAGTGCATAGTGAAAAGTCCCCACCACCCCGACACACACACATACCCCACCACCAAATCGGGGGTGTTTCTTATATAACCCACTTTGACCCAAGAGCAATATATCTATTTACATATTATAGAGTGATTCCAATTTATTTCTTGTAGCTTGGTCTCGGATTCTACTCATCATATATTGTCTTACCTTGTCCCACCATCCCATCAGTTGTCTCAATTCAGTTTACTTATCCAAATTTATCCTTTTATCCATAATTTTAAATTGAATATGGTCCACCAGGTACCTATACCAATTTTGCATTGTCCATTTTGTCGCATCCTTCCAACCCAAAACTATTACCGCCACAATCTCCCTCTTCCTGCTTGTTATACCTCTAGCTATGCAGCCAAGCATTCTACTGACCACATTGTTCCCCCATTTTGAGACTGTCAGAAATCACTACTCCATGTAAACCAATCACTACCCCATGTAAACCAGCAATTGGAAGTACAGAACGTACATCGATCTGTTAGTGGAAATGGAAATGCGCATACATCTGTGAATCCCCGATGCATGCACACACATGCATACGTGAGATTTGGCTTCTGCACATGTGGCAGAAGTGAAATCTTGTGTGAGGACAATAGCAATAACAATAATAATAACAATAACAATAACTGCACACAATGTAAATAAGATGGACTACTGTATGTAACTAACCAAATAGTTGCCAATATCTTAGAATTGTGGAATATGAATATGTATGTTTTTAAAGTTAAAATTCAATAAACAGATTTTTTTTTTAAAGAATTCCATGCCCCCTATTTTTATGCAAAAGTTGTACGATGGGAGCAAACATACCAACTTCAAAATGCCAGTGCAATCTAGAAATACAATGTTGCGTATACGGACCTATCTAGGAAGATTTGTGATTTTAATTATATCAACGAACCATATCCTTCAACCATCCTTAATCAAAGTTGATATGGATGTTGCAATTCCAACTTGTTTCCTTTTGCAAGTAACAATGGTACTGTTAATGTAATTACAAATAATAATTATTTCTTGAGAAGAATGTTACTTAAAAAAAAAATCCCAACAACAACAACAACCCAACCTACTGAAGACCTACATCATTTGCTTGCTCATAAACAAATATTTTATAATGGATTCTTAGGATTGATTCCTTTAATTAAAACACAAATGTTACTCTGTCTTATTTGTCGCCCAGTCTTTAAAATGATCTGATGCCCACTGATTCTAGAAGTTTCCTTTGTGTGAAAGCATGTTGAATAAAGATTAGCAATGACACACTTCTAATGAGCATTGAGATAAATTACCAGAGTTCACATGATGGCAAGGGAATTTATTTTGTCACTAAAATGTCATTGCAGCCAACATTTCATCTTAATTAAACAAGTGACATTGGACCACCTAGCTCGCTATTAAAACATCCTTTTGTTGAAACTGTAGGTGTTCTTGATTACACTAATTTCCTCTTTGTTAGAAGCATTAGTACGATACTGCAATATATCTTGCAAATTATCATCCTCATTTTTTTTTGCAAAAATGATCACTCATCAGTTTAACCCTGCTGTTCTGTTTCGGGTCTATTTGACCCGAAGCCAAGTTTGAGTCCCTGTAAAAAATTTTCCCTGCATATCTGAAACTTGAAATTTCATGACTGTTCATCATTTCAGGGGTTCTCTCTATGAGAATTTTTTTTTTTGGGGGGGGGGGGGCTTAGTTTTTGCTGGGCAAAAAAAGTTACAAATCTTCTGTTCCCGGGTCACCCTGACCCGGACCGAAAACTCTTCATTTGCAGTGCTTATGTTTGGTCTTTTTGAAAGCTTTTTTCACTTGGAAAGTAGTCTGAACATTTCTGCACACAATGATATGAAAATTGAAATGAAAAAAGTAAATCTTATTGGTTTATTTTGCTGATATAATGCACGCCCCCCCCCCGTTTTTGTGAAAGTTTTTTCAATTTATGGATAGTTTTGCTTGCAAAATGCATTCTATTTTACTGAAGTTGGTGTGGGATTGGTAGCTTGAACATTTCTGAATATAAGAAAAATATAAAGGAACTGAAAAAAATGATTCTTACTGGATTTTTAACATCAGAAATAAGGCCTCCCCCCCCTCAGCTGCTTGCAACCATTTTCACTTTTTATTTTTTTATGCTCCAAATCCGAAATATTCTTTAATAGGTCAAAGGTCTAAAATAAGGAATTGGCTGAAAGAAATTACCGGACAAAACATAGAAATGAAACCGGAACTATTGCAGGGATGCACATATTACCAGCCTATGAGTATGTAGTATATAGGCAACCGGATCAAAGAGTAAGCAAGAGGTGTAGACACATCTATCCATATAGAAGAGATAAACACTTGTGCTGAAAAAGAAGAAGCCTTAGGACAAGTCTTATATTTACATAGGGGGTGGGATTTTTTTATTTGGTGACCTATATGTTTATGCTTATGCATTGCAGCAGAGGCGGAGTAACGACACGGACACAGAGAGCTGGATTTAAACTGGGTCATTTTTATTAATTAAATTAGCGTAATTTATTCATTAAATTAGCATAAATTTAAATAAAACCTAACAAGGACCCGCAGGGTCAATTACTTCTGGGGCGGAAAATGACGTCAGAAAAACTTCCAGGGCAACATATGGGCGTAGCTCCATGCTGATCCAGGTGAAGGGCCCCGCCCTCACCTGGATCCTAGCCATGCACCTGCATGTGGGAGGTCTCGCCATCTAACCCCTGCAAGGGGATAGAAATGGGCGGGACCCAAAGACAGGTTCCCCCCAATTGGTCAGATCGAGCTAAAGGCACCATGACCTTTGGAGAGAACCTGTCAATCATCCCCAAAGATGCCCAATGGAGAACACGCAGTTGCTAAACACCACCCAATTTTCCGCCCCTAACCTGCCTACCGAAATGACCAAAGGTAAGCCAATTGGACTAATCGGGGGGCGAAGCACCTCCTAACCGTCCATCCATCACCACAGTGTGGAATAGGCGAAAATGCCGAGACCGCCAAAAATTCCTATTCGGCCCCCTAAGGGCGACCCACAGTGGCACACTGGAAGATAGGGAGGGCGGGTGGGTGTTCGCTGCTCGTTGTCGTCGGGGCGAAAAGGAGGCCCCAAGCCTGCACAGCCTCTTATATAACATTTATGGAGGTAGCACTCTTTCTAAAAGGTTAATTAAGAAAAAATAACCCTGTTCTACACTGTACCATGATAGTCATGTATCATCAGACATTATAATGGAGAAAAGTGAGGTGAAAGAACCAACACATAAACATGTCCCGGAAGGTGGAGAAATTGTATATGTCCCCATTATGAGCATATACGAAGATAATGGCTTATTCAGTGGCCTATATTTCCAGTGTTGTTTTGATTAAAGCCCAGAGAATATAATATATAATAGGTGACAGATCTCACACTCATGAAAACGATACAAGGTGTAGTGAGGTGATAGTAGTACTGTCGAAAGTATAAGGTGATTTGTTGAGTATTTGTTCCTGGTGTGCCTTACAATATCAACAAAGGCGAATGGGGCATTGTACTTATGCATTAATGAAATCCTATCTACCATAGCAATTTTTGTGAATACAGAAATTTGTAGTATAAAATAGAGTAGTCATATACACATAGATATTGATCAAAATGGGACATGAGTGCGAGGAATTTGAAAAGTTATGCAAGTAGTGATAAGGCACAAGTAATCAAAGTTAGGAGTAGAATCATACACTACACATTTATAACCGACAATGCTGCATCTAGTGACATATGGAACACCTCAACCTCTTGGTTGCCAGACTTATTTGTAGGAATCATTGTAATCATTGTGTTAAGTTTTGTAACCTGTATCTGTATCAAATGTGTGCCAGTTTGCATTACCTGCTGGAAGGACTTCTGGCAACAAGGTTGTAAGGGACAGAAGGTGGGAGTAGAGAAGAATATCCCCTAAAATAGGGAAGTTTGTATTATGTTGCAGGACATATAGATCCTCTAAAACAGGGGTCCCCAACCACCGGGCCGCGGACCAGTACCGGGCCGCGGGGCATGTTGCACCGGTCTGTGGAGTCAGCAGCTGCCGGCCCTCATGCCGCCACCCCCTCCCTCCAGCGCTTCGCCTCCCGCCGGGCAAGAGGCCTCGGGAGGCAGGTTCTGCCGGCCACAGGACGATGGACGGGACAGAGGGGCGGGAAGGACCGAGAGGCTCAAGCCTCTTTTGGCTTCTGCCGCGGGGCGCTTTTGCGTTTTTGGCTGGGGGGAGGCAGGAGGGCCAGCCTGACGCCCTGTCTCAAGCGCTTAGCCCCCGCTGGGCAAGAGGGCTTGGGAGGCAGGTTCTGCCGGCCACAGGGCGATGGCGGGAAAGAGGGGCGGGGAGGACCAGCACCCCCATGCTTAATCCCGCCCCCAACCACACCCCTTTCCGCCCCCACCGGGCCATAGAAAAATTGTCTTGCTGAAACTGGTCCCTGGTGGAAAAAACGTTGGGGACCACTGCTCTAAAAAACAGCAGATTTTTTTAGAAATTAAAAGAGGGAGGAGCTTGTAAGAAACATATAGGGCCTAGACATAAGAACATTAGTGTAATGAACTTTTTATGAACCTTGGTTTCAGAGACAGCAGGCCTTGCCAGGAAGGGACTGCAAAACAGGAAGAGAAAAACATGTTGATGTTTGAATATAAAATTCTTAGGAAATATGTCCATAATGCATTAAGGATGAAGAGACCCCAAACTCCAAGCCAGGAAACAATCAAGGAAAAGGGGAAAAACAACATGATAAAGTGATTTAGTAAGTTCCTAAGAAATATGATGAAATATGGTGAAATAACAGAAAAACAACTCCAAATATGGACAGACTATGGACAGAAGGAAGGGGTGTAAACAAGATGTCAAGAAACCTATATAAGATGATCCCTGTAGTTGAGTAATTTACCTTCAGAGGAACATAGGTGCCCTTCCCTTGACCTCTCCAGGTCCCTGTATGATCACGCCGGTCAAATGTGTTCTATGTTTTCTATGTTTTTCTAAATTTTCTATATTTTGTTGTTAATAAAGATATTTGCTTTTATTCTCTCAGTGTGGGGAATTTTTTTAACAGCATCTTAGAGGCAAAAATGGACAAAAACATCCAATATATAATTTTGCATGTATTGACAGATACCAGAATTAAATTAGTGCAAAATTGGAAACAGGCCAATTGTCCGCCAGATGCAGATAACATTAGAAAAATACTTGAATGTGCTGAGATAAGAACATAAGGACAGAGGAAGAGCCGTGCTGAATTAGGCCAAAGCCCATCGAGTCACACAGTGGCCCACGAATTGTACATGGGGATATAGAGTAGAAAGAGAAGGCAAAACCCTCTTTTTCCCTTGACCCCCAACTAATGGTACTCAAGGGAGTCCTGCCTGCCTCAACCAACATAGAGGCGGCACATGGACATCCGTTTCAATAACCACCAATACACTTGGCATCCATGAATCTGTCTAATCCTGCCTTGAAGCTATCAAGGCTGACAGCTGTCACAACCTCTTCTGGAAGTGAATTCCATAAACCACCGACCCTCTGGGTGAAGAAATATTTCCCTTGATTTGTCCTCACTTTCTTACCTATGAGCTTTAGGGAGTGCCCCCTTGTCCTAGTATTGTGTGATAGAGAAAATAATTTTTTCTCTATCCACCTTTTCTATCCCATGCATGATTTTATACACTTTGGTCAAGTCACCCCTTAAACACTGTCTTTCAAGGCTGAAGAGACCAATGCATTGCAACCTGGTTTCATAAGGGAGGGGCTCCATTTCCTTGATCATACTTGTTGCCCTTTTTTGTACAATTTCCAGTTCCATTATATCCTTCTTGAGGTGTGGTGACCAAAACTATACACAGTATTTCAAGTGTGGTCTCACCATCGATTGGTACAGAGGCAATACAACACTTACTGACTTATTTTCGATTCCCTTCCTAATCATGCCAAGCATGGAATTGGCTTTTTTTTTACTGCTGCTGCACACTGGGTTGACATATTCATTGAGCTGTCCACCAAAACCCCAAGATCCCTTTCTTGGGTTGTCTCAGAAAGCTTGGTCCCCATCAGTTGGTAGGTATAATTGTGGTTCTTTGCCCCGATATGGATAATTTTGCACTTGTTTAGGTTAAAATGCATTTGCCACTTTGTTGCCCACTCACTCAATTTCGAGAGATCCTTCAGGAGCTCCCGACATGGATTAGTTGACAATGGAGTTGAATGAGAGAGATCAATCAGAGTAATATCAGGCTTGGAGTAGATGGTACACCTGTTTAGAGAATAGAAAGATAACTATGAAATAAGAATTAGATTATGATGATGATGACGACAATAATAACAACAACAGAGTTGAAGGGGACCTTGGAGGTCTTCTAGTCCATCCCCCTGCCTAGGCAGGAAACCCTACACTACTATCTATCTATCTGGTTGGATTTATATGCCGCCCTTCTCCACAGATTCAGGGCGGTTTACAAAAATAAGAATAAAATACAATACAAAATATAACATGAGAATACAAAATCTAACACGAGGAACACGAGAACTATATAAAAGTTATTTGCTGTGGCATGACAATGTTTCAGTAACCTGGATATCCAAAAATTTAATTGACTTCACTTGTTCTGTACCCACACCATCTAGGGTCCATCTGTGTCTGTGCGATGTTTTAGCAAATATTATTACCTTGGATTTGAAATAACCTAGGACCTAGCTGTAAATATTGTTTCCTAGAGTAAGTGCCAAATCTGTCAGGATTTCTCTTACACATATTGTGGACCTGATGTCTATTTATAGGAAGTTTCTGCTCCCAAACCATGAGCACAAAAGAAAGAATGATTGAGTTCCTCTATGAGGTCATTTAGATAAAAATTAAAGGGAAAGGTAGCCGGTATGTGATCCTAGTGAATGCATTTTTATTTATTTATTTATTAGATTTGTATGCTGCCCATCTCCGTAGACTCGGGGCAGCTCACAACAATGACAAAACAATGTAAGAACAAATCTAATAATTTAAAAAACAGTAAAAAACCCATTATTAAAAGCAAACATACACACAAACATACCATGTATAAACTGTATAGGCCCGGGGGAGATGTCTGTTTCCCCATGCCTGACGGCAGAGCTGGGTCTTAAGAACTTTACGAAAGGCAAGGAGGGTGGGGGCATTTCTAATCTCCGGGGGGAGCTGGTTCCAGAGGGTTGGGGCCACCACAGAGAAGGCTCTTCCCCTGGGTCCCGCCAAACGACATTGTTTAGTCGACGGGACCTGGAGAAGGCCAACTCTGTGGGACCTAACCGGTCGCTGGGATTCATGCTGCAGAAGGTGGTCCCGGAGGTATTCTGGTCCAATGCCATGAATGGCTTTTTATTCTTTTAATCTGCTTCATTAGGATTCCCCTGTATTTTGGAATACCAATGTTACTCTTCCTCATTTTCCAGAATCACTGTGAGTGATTCTGGCTTTTAAATTTAAATCATCATTACAACAAAAAAAGTCTTAAGTTTTATCTCAGTCTCTAGCTACAATAAAGTTTCCTTTAAATGATCATCATCTTTTAAAGTGAGCGCCTAGAAACCAGGAAACTGTGAATTGTAGTTCTAAAAGTTAGGGCTGTTTAGGCATGAAACCTGGCTGAGTGACATTGGGCCTCTCTTTTTCTCTGTCCCTATCTCTATCTCTGTCTGTCTCTACACACACACACATACAGAGAGAGCGAGAGAGAGAGCAGGGGTATATTCTAGTTTTCGTTGCTGCCAGTTTGTTCAGTGGCACGCAGCATGGACATACATGTACTTCACACACACACAATGCTAAAACAAAGAACCTGTTTGGAGGCATGGCCAGGCTGCTGTTACTTTTGGTTTGGAGAACCAGTCCCTATTTTTACTACCAGTTTTATAGAACTGGCAGGAACTGGCAGGAACCCACCTCTCTCTCTCTCTCTGTCTTTCTGTCTCTCTCTCTCTCTCTCTCTCTCTCATCTACGTCTGTCTGTTTATCGTCTTTCCTTCCTTCCTTCCTTCCTTCCTCCCTTCCCTTTCTTTCTTTCTTTCTTTCTTTCTTTCTATCTTTCTATCTTTCTATCTTTCTATCTTTCTATCTTTCTATCTTTCTATCTTTCTATCTTTCTATCTTTCTATCTTTCTATCTTTCTATCTTTCTATCTTTCTATCTTTCTATCTTTCTATCTTTCTATCTTTCTATCTTTCTATCTTTCTATCTTTCTATCTTTCTATCTTTCTATCTTTCTATCTTTCTATCTTTCTATCTTTCTATCTTTCTATCTTTCTATCTTTCTATCTTTCTATCTTTCTATCTTTCTATCTTTCTATCTTTCTATCTTTCTATCTTTCTATCTTTCTATCTTTCTATCTTTCTATCTTTCTATCTTTCTATCTTTCTATCTTTCTATCTTTCTATCTTTCTATCATCTTTCTATCTTTCTATCTTTCTATCTTTCTATCTTTCTATCTTTCTATCATCTTTCTATCTTTCTATCTTTCTATCTTTCTATCATCTTTCTATCTTTCTATATCTTTCTATCTTTCTATCTTTCTATCTTTCTATCCCTCCCTCCCTTTCATTCTTTTTCTTATTCCAACCCGACTCATAGGGTAGCCGTTGTGGGCAAAAAAACAGGAAGAGGAAGGTGTGCTAGATATATTTGCTGTCTTGAATTATTGGTAAAAAGTAATGAAGATGGGATATAAATAATGAATGATGATGATGATGATGATGATGATAATAATAATAATAATAATAATAATAATAATAATAATAATAATAATGTGGGCCTTCACTTTCAAGACATGGGAATCCAAGCTTGGGATTTATTGATTTGTTCCATTAATAAGCATAAATGAAGACTCAACTGTTTTTAGTAGCTGATGACAAAAATGACAGAAATGTATTCATTTCCGAAAATGTATTCATAAAATTCACCTCCCGCCAAAAAAGAAAATGGTTTGGGGGCCTGTATTCAGGCTACCGATTAGCTTTTCATCCTTGGTTGAAACTATCTTTGCAACTGGAAGGATAGGAATGGGAATCTGAGTTGGATAGGAAGGCTCTTTTCAATAAATAAATCTGAGCTATTTTTGAGGAATGCTAACTGAATTTTGAGAAGGCTAACAAAATTTCTCAGTGGGGAATAGCCCATTCCAAGTTCAGTCCTGTAAGCCTGGTACTAAAACAGATTTTAATACGGTTGGCACTTAAGTAATGTGAAGGAAACACATCTCTGAATTAAATTACACTAAAGATGCTGGGGAAGCTCATTATAGCCTACTGAGAATGTTATTTCTTACAGTGTCCTTTCATTTTAGCTTATTACTTTATTCTTTAACCCTATTGCAAGCTAACCAGTGTTTAATTATTCCTGCATGAATCTGTTACGGTTTCAAATTTAGACATTAGGAGCTTTGTACTTCCAAAATCCTGATTCTTAGCATAAAGGAGGCATTGTTCACAACTCTTAGATAAACTGTGGAAACTACAAAACAGTCAATGTGTTGCATTTGTTTGATTGTCGCTTCCAAAGCCAGCTAAACCGTGATGTTTGTTGCCATCGATTTCTCCAGTACAATATTATAAAGAGCAAAATAAACATTTAAACATCTTTCTGCTGGCTTGTACCATCGTAATCGTTTGTTTTTCCTCCTTCAGATAAAATCAATACAACTTTTCCATATCGGAAAATCACAGCTGTGTTTTGGGATTATTTCTTACCAAAAGAAATTGGCTGTGGCTTCTCTTGTTCCCTGAAATGTGACCTATGTAATATTCAGCTCTTATTCTATGAAATGATTAAAAGTGGGGGGGGGGGTGTTGGGGGGGTGTCTTTGTTTTTAAGGACGAGGAAGAGAGAAAGTATTGTCCAACTGGTAAGTTGTCAAACGAAGCCATCGTTTGAGGTGGAAACTTTGGCCTGCCACATAATAGAATGCAGAATGTATTAGTACTGTGGGAATTTAGGAGTGGCAGTTGTATAAGGAGGTAGAGTACTAACCATAACAAATTCTTTCAAGATACTCAAGGTCATCCTTTGTTCAGCACCTGCCCGGAAGTTGATGGGAGGATTGGACATGTTGGCAGAACCAGACTGGACCATGTGATGAACCTGTGGGTGTGAGAACTTTAAACTTGGTGGAGAAACCCACAGGACATAAGATTTGGGCTTCTCCAAGATGTGCTAACGTGGCTCTGTTAATAAATCAGAATTTTGAGAAAGGCCATGCTGATTTAATTCTCGGATAATGATAATAATAATAATAATAATAATAATAATAATTATTATTATTATTATTATTATTATTATTATTATTATTATTATTATTATTATTATTATTTATTAGATTTGTATGCCACCCCTCTCCGCTATTTGGAACCTTGACATATGTAGGGGAATATATGAACCCATTAGAAATATAGTGAATGTGCTGCACCATGCTACTGGAACTAAAAGGAAAATGGGACTATTAAAGTTAGATGTTTATAAAGCTTTTGATAAAATAAATCATGACTATTTATTCCAATTGTGTAATAGTTTGAATATGGGGAAAATATTTTGTCAAGTAATAAAAGAAATATATAAGGAAAATATAGCCTATGTTAGAGTGAATGGAAATAGAACGGAGAAGATAGAAATAAATAATGGAACCAAACAAGGATGCCCCCTATCCCCGATGCTTTTCGCAATGGCAATTGAAACGTTAGCTAATAAAATTAGAAAAGACAAACAATGGAAGGGATATCAAATAGGGAACATGGAATTAAAATTAAACCTATTTGCAGATGATGCTATAATAATTACAGAAACACCAGTAGATATGATTAAGAGAATGATTATAATACTTCAGGAGTTCAAAGACCAATCAGGGTTAAAAGTAAATATGGCAAAATCAGAAATCATTTGTTTAAATATCGGGCCTAAAGAACAAATTGAAATACGGAAAGTATCAGGTTTAAAACTGGGGAATAAGAAAATGAAATATTTAGGAGTGCAGCTCCACATCTCTGGACTGCGAGTTCAGGATCGACGACAATTTTGTTTCCTGCATCTGTGCAGGTAGCAAATCTCACACAGGGACGCATTTGTGGGTGCATTTCAGTGAAGTTTTTTGCTATATCCTTCAGACCAACAGACATTCCCCTCTCTCACCTAACCCTCCAGATCAGGATCAGTCCTCAAATGGACTCATAAACAGCTGTGGTTCAACAGGCTATCTCAGAGCCCTGGAAAAGCTGTTGTGTCGTCTCAGGCTATGTTTTTTTCTGTATTTATGCAAGAGAGGAAGAAACAGAATCTGGGGGTGGAGCCAAGAGAAGACACAGCCTAGAATCGTTACATGTCCACAAGCTCTAAATCAGTGAGCTGAGGTGGCACAGTGGCTAGAGTGCAGTACTGCAGGCTGTAATACTGACTGTTGGCTGCTTGCAATTTGGCAGTTCAAATCTCACCAGGCTCAAGGTTGATTCATCCTTCCATCCTTCCAAGGTCAGTGAAATAAGGACCCAGACTGTTGTGGCAATATACTGACTCTGACACTTAGAGAGGGCTGGAAAGCACTTATAAGCAGTATATAAGTCTAAGTATTTTTGCTAAGTCCAGCCCCCTTTAACTCTGCTCACCAATATCTAGCTCCAATTTAGCACTGACCATTAGTTGACTACATTCTTGCATAGAGGCTTGAGCAACAAATCTTCTTAACTGGAGCTTAACATACGATCTCAATTCTTCCCATCTAACAATGTTAGATGAGTTTTCAGAGACGGGCAGCATACAAATCATCATCATCTTATTATTATTATTATTATTATTATTATTATTATTATTATTATTATTAATATTAATATTATTATTAATTTAATTTAATAATTTAATAATTTAATAATTTAATAATTTAATAACTTCATAACTTCATAACTTCATAACTTCATAACTTCATAACTTCATAACTTCATAACTTCATAACTTCATAACTTCATAACTTCATAATCAATCAATCAATCAATCAATCAATCAATCAATCAATCAATCAATCAATCAATTAATCAATTAATCAATTAATCAATTAATCAATTAATCAATTAATCAATTAATCAATTAATCAATTAATCAATTAATCAATTAATCAATTAATCAATTAATCAATTAATCAATTAATCAATTAATCAATTAATCAATTAATCAATTACATTTAAATTTATGATGGCAAACCTATGGCACGCGTGCCAAAGGTGGCACAAGGAGCCATATCTGTCAGTACACAAGCCATTGCCCTAGCTCAGCTCCAGCATGCATGTGTGTCCCGGCCAGCTGATTTATGGCTCATGTAGAACCACTGGCAGGGTGGTTTTGGCCTCCTAAGGGGCGGGGAAGGCCATTTTTGCCCTCCACAGGCTCCAGGGAAGCCTCCAGAGCCTGGGGAGAGCGGAAAATACAGGCCTATTGGAGGTTGGGAAATAGGAAGGCTTGTGTCCATGCTCAGGGGATGGGGCAGCACGGGGATATATATGCATATGCAGGAGGCATGGTGCATGGGTGGCTTTGAATTATGGGTGTGGGAACACACACACACACACACATACACTTTCGGCACGCAAGGGGAAAAGGGTTCGCCATCACTGATTTAAACAATCTCTCGTTTCAAAGGTCAACTTCAAGTCTTGTTAACGTCATTTTCTCTCTCGTGCTGTGCAAAAGCGATAATGGAACACCTCATTTTTTTCCCCCTGAAAGGCTCTGCTCCCTTTTCAAGCAACCTAAAATTGTCTGCCAGCCTTCTTGCGATACCTAACAGTGCCAATTCTGATGCCTTTTTCTTTACTTTTTTGGGGGGCCATTTTCTTTTGGTTTCATCTTGTGACAAGAGTGTGACAGCTGCCCAAACTTGAGAGGCCAATTGGAACTGCAGTTTTTAAGCACTGAAGGGTCACAAATCAGAGGACAGCTTTAAATGCTTCCATTCACTCTCTGCAGGTTAACAATGATTCACACGGGATGATGTGCCTGATGGTAAAGAAATAAAGGATGGAAAACACAGAATAACAGGGTTGGGAAGGGATCTTGGAGGTCTTGTATTCCTACTCCCTGCCCAATCAGGGGATGATCATGTGACCAGGAGTGGCTTAAAGGTCATGTGACTGGCAAAAAGGTAGCCAACTTGACGTTACTCACGTCAAGGGTTTGGGTTAGGGTTAGGGTGCCTGGCCTCTCCTCACCTCAAAGAGATACTATTTATTTATTTTATTTATTTATTTTGTCCAATACACAATGACTATACTATACTATATACACATAGTAAAATACATGATGAAGGTTATAGAGGAGATACTCGTAGTAAAATATATCTAAGAAATAATAGAAAAGAAGGTATAGTAATAGAACATATCAATGAAAGAATAGAAGAAGAGATATAGGAATAGAAGAAAGGTATAGGAGATATAGGAGAGCAATAGGAAAGGGGACGGAAGGCACTCTAGTGCACTTGTATTCATCCCTTACTGACTTCTTAGGAATCTGGATAGGTCAACTGTAGATAATCTAAGGGTAAAGTGTTGGGGGTTTGGGGATGACACTATGGAGTCTGGTAATGAGTTCCACGCTTTGACAACTCGGTTACTGAAGTCATATTTTTTACAGTCAAGTTTGGAGCGGTTGATATTAAGTTTAAATCTGTTGTGTGCTCTTGTGTTGTTGTGGTTGAAGCTGAAGTAGTCGCCGACAGGCAGGACGTTGCAGCATATGATCTTGTGGGCAATACTTAGATCTTGTTTAAGGCGTCTTAGTTCTAAACTTTCTAGGCCCAGGATTGAAAGTCTAGTCTCCTATCTATTTACTATTACTGAACATCCAAAATATATTTTTAATTCTTTGTATATATGCCATACGTGTACATACATATTACACACAGACACACAAAAATATACATTATCTACTATACAAACTGCATGTGTATGTACATGCACACATTCAACCTCATTTACTGCAATAGGAAAAAACATCACCCAGAGCCCAGAAGTGGAAAAAAAGAAAAAAAATCAATTTTTTTTGTACCGGTTCTGCGTACTTGACCCAATTTTTTCTACCCATTCCATTCGAACTTAAAAGAGTACTTTTACTAGATAAGAAGTGAACACATCAAAAGCAAAGCAAGTTTGAGGAAAAAGGCATGCAGAATGCATATTACAAAGATCCCAAATCTCTCCCAGCAGCCCCTCTGGTCCATCCACCCAATCCCTCTGTCCTTAGTTATCAGGTGGGTGCATCATTCGTTAGGTTCTTCACATGCAATGGCCTTTGACCTTGAGCCGTGGATAAACAAGTCCAAGCTGCATAGCAGTGCCAGGAGGAGTAGGGTGATACCATTAAATTCAATTCAATTCAATTTATTAGATTTGTATGCCGCCCCTCCTCGAAGACCCCGGGCTGCTCACAACAGTAATAAAAAACAGTATAACAATGGAACAAATCTAATAATAAAATTATATTTAAAAACCCCAACAATTTAAAAACCATACAGCACATACATACCAAACATAAAGTATAAGAAAGCCTGGGGGAGATGTCTTAATTCCCCGTTGCCTGGCGATATGGGTGGGTCTTGAGTAACTTGCGAAAGACAAGGAGGGTGGGGGCCATTCTAATCTCTGGGGGGAGTTGATTCCAGAGGGCCGGGGCCACCACAGAGAAGGCTCTTCCCCTGGGGCCCGCCAAACGACATTGTTTGGTCGACGGGACCCAAAGAAGGCCAACTCTGTGAGACCTTATCGGCTGCTGGGATTCATGCGGTAGAAGGCAGTTCCGGAGATATTCTGGTCCAATGCCATGAAGGGCTTTAAAGGTCATTACCAACACTTGGAATTGTGACCGGAAACTGATCAGCAGCCAGTGCTCAGCAGGGCCTTCCAGCACATCTTCCCCCCTCCCAGAATTCCAATGTCCTCCCCCCTCCCACTGTTCCAAATGGAAGCCAATGCATTCCATTGAGGACCTGTATACTGCAGGAGTCAAAAAGAGGGCTGTGAAAATATTTACTGACCCCTCACCTCCTGGACACAAACTGCTTCAACTCCTACCCTCAAAATGTCACTACAGAGCACTGCACATCAAGACAACTAGACACAAGAACAGTTTTTTTCCCCTGAATGCCATCACTCTACTAAACAAATAATTCCGTCAACACGGTCAAGCTATGTACTAAGTCTGCACTACTAGTTTTTTCTCATCATTCCTATCACCCATTTCCTCCCACTTATGACTGCATGACTGTAACTTGTTTTATTTATTCATTCATTTATTAGATTTGTATGCCTCCCCTCTCCGTAGATTCGGGGCGGCTAACAACAATAAGACAATATAAACAAATCTAATATTTAAGTTAATTTAAAAACTCTAATTTAAGAAACCAATCATATATACAGACATACTGTAGTATACTTGCCTAGTAATACAGACCCAGTGAGGTGATTGGTGGTGCCAGGAGGCGGGAGAAACTGGAGCCTCCTATTGGCCAGCTATTGTGGGGGCCGGGTATATAAATATCCTGTCAGTTACCTGTTGTGTGGTTGTTCTTGTATTCTGTGTTCCGACTAATAAACTGCACTTGTTATCTACTCCGACTCCTTCATAACAATTTGGCGACGAGGATTTCTTTTTCTGTCCTTACCTAAGGACAGATTAATCGTGAGTAACATGTCTACTCAACTCACGTTCGCCCCATTTGACCCCCAAGCCGAAACTTGGGATTCCTACGTGGCAAGGTTTGACTGTTTTCTTATTTCGAACGGGTACACTGAAATTGGGGGCGACAGGAAGAGGGCATATTTTTTAAGCTTTTGCGGCACGGAAATGTTCGAGACTGCTCGGGCTATTTTTGCCCCAACCCTCATCCACGACGTGCCTTGGGATGTTTTTCTTACTACCCTCCAAGATCATTACGCCCCCGCCCCCTCCCGTTGCGCCCGCCGGTACAAATTTTTCCACCGGAACCAACTTGAGGGCGAGTCTGTGAACGATTTTGTAGCTGCTCTCCGGCGTGCCGCCCTTTACTGCGAATTTATTGATTTAGAGGACTACCTGCTAGACCGTTTGGTCTTTGGCGTGAGGGACGGGCGCCTGAAGCGCCGCCTTCTCGCCATCCAAGGTCTGTCTTTCAAAGTCGCCCTCGCTGAGGCGAGGGCTTTCGAAATGTCCTCACAGTCCCTGGCCGCTATGGATGTGGTGGTTAACGCTACTACCGCGGCCCCAGCTAAACAGCTCGCTCAATTACCGCAGGACTTGGAATCGGCTTTGACTCAAGAGGAGGAGGTTTGCCGCCTGTCGTCATCTAGGCCCCGTGACGCTCCTCCTGGCCGGCCCCGCCCACCGCCCTCTCCATGTCGAGGCTGTGGCGGCGATCATTTCCAGGTCGCCTGTCCCTTTGCGGAAGTGACGTGTCGTCGTTGTGGAGGCCGTGGGCATATCGCCCGAGCTTGCCGGATTCGCCGCCCTTACTCCGCTTCGGCCAATTCCGCCAAGGATCAGTTCCCTTCAGGATCCAGGGCGCCTCCAAAGGACCAAACGTATAGACGGTATGATTGTAATGTCGTTTACTCCTCAGCTTCTTCGTCCTGCCGCAACCGTCCGTCGGGAGCTCCGAGTGAGATTGCCGCTACAGGCCCGTCGGGGGAGAAGATCTGTATGTCCGTCGTTGTGGGTCGGACCCCGTGTTCTTTCCAGGTGGACACGGGCTCGGCCCATTCATTGGTGCCATGGTCAACCATCAAGAGATGTTTTCCTCGCCTGGCAAAACGGTCCCTCTCTGCTTGCCCTGTAAATCTTCGGGATTACCAGGGATCCCAGATTCCGGTTGTTGGACAGGGCTCATTTCTTGTTCATTTCAAGGAATTTTCGGGTCGACTGCCGCTTATTATTGTGGATGGACCTTACTCTAACTTGCTGGGCCTGGACTGGTTTGGACCTTTGGGGTTGTCGGTCGCTGGTGTTAATCAGGTGTCCAGGGGAAAGGCGTTCTCTGAGTTAGCATCTCTTTTTCCAGATGTGTTTGATGATAATTTGGGGTGTTATAAGGGGTCCCCTATTTCTTTTGGCCTGGATCCATTGGTTCCCCCGGTCAGAATTAAGCCACGTAGGGTCCCCCTTGCATTACGCCCCAAGGTGGACGCCGAGCTAGACCGCCTCGTAGCCCAGGGCGTTCTCGAGCCAATTGACCAAGCCACCTGGGAGACCCCTATTGTGGTGGCTGTAAAAGCGGGGGGCGGAATACGGATTTGCGGTGACTATAAGTGTACCATCAATAGAGCATTGGGCCACCACTCTTACCCGGTGCCCGTGGTGCAACATCTGTTGCACTCTTTGGGGGAGGGTACGATTTTCGCTAAACTTGATCTCTCCCAGGCCTATTTACAACTCCCTGTGGACCCCTTAGCTGCTGACGCACAGGCAATTTCCACTCATAGGGGGGTATTCCGATGCAAACGATTGCAGTTCGGAGTGTCCACGGCCCCGGGAATTTTTCAAGCACTTATGGAGCGGTTGCTTTATGGCATCCCTGGCACGGTGCCATACTTCGATGATGTTTTGGTCTCCGCCCAGTCCGAGTCCGAACTTTTGACACGGGTCAAAATGGTCCTCTCGAAGTTCCATGAAGCCGGTCTTAAACTCAAGGCGCACAAATGTAAGTTCGGTGTGCCGCAGGTGGAATTTTTGGGATTCATTATAGACAGGAAGGGAATCCATCCCACTCCCGAGAAGACCAGGGCTATTTGGGAGGCCCCTACCCCACAGTCCAAAGCGGAGCTCCAGGCCTTCCTAGGGTTAGTGAACTTCTACGCGGTATTTATCCCCCATAAAGCGTCTTTGGCCGAGCCCTTACATAGGCTGCTAGACAAGAATCGGAAATGGGAGTGGGGCCCCCGGGAGGCTGATGCTTTTAAGGCTGTAAAAGAAGTCCTCACGTCCAACACGGTTCTAGCGCAGTATTCCCCATACTTACCTTTATTATTAACCTGTGACGCGTCCCCTTACGGGGTCGGGGCCGTGCTCAGCCATAAGCTGGCTAACGGCTCCGAGGTACCATTGGCTTTCTTCTCAAGGACACTAGCCAAAGCCGAGAGGAATTTCGGTCATATCGATAGGGAAGCCCTGGCCATAATCGCCGGAGTTCGGCGCTTTCATGATTACTTGTACGGCCGACCGTTTGACATCATAACGGATCACCAGCCACTACTCGGCCTCTTGTCAGGCGACCACCAGAGCCCCCTCATTTTGTCGCCTAGGATGTCCCGTTGGATCGTGTTCTTGGCCAACTACTCCTATCACCTGCGGTACCGGCCCGGTCGCAATATTGCCCATGCGGACGCCCTGAGCCGTTGTCCCTTGCCACAATTGCTGGAAGACCCAGCCCCAGCATCATCCGTGTTAGCCATCACGGATCAGCCCTTATCTTTGTCAGCTTCCGTCATTGCCGCTGAGTCCCTTCGGGATCCTTTGATGTCCACTGTCCTACAGTGAGTTTTAAGGGGGTGGCCCCCAACTGCCCCCTCTGTTGAGTCTACCCCATTTTTTCGTTGTAGGGCTGAACTCACGGTCATCCAAGGGTGTCTGTTGCGGGGTTGCCGGGTGTGCATTCCCCCATGTTTGAAAGAAAGAGTACTTTCCCTGTTGCATAAAGGACATCCTGGAGTAGTGAGAATGAAGGCCTTGGCCAGGGGTTATGTTTGGTGGCCTGGCCTCGATCGGGACGTGGAGCAAAAGGTATCCCAGTGTTGGCCCTGTCAAGAACAGAGACCTTCCCCGGCCCGGGAAGCCCCGTTAGTTTGGGAACCGCCTGCAGGCCCCTGGGGAAGGGTTCATGTCGACCTAGCGGGACCCTTTATGGGCCAGATGTTCCTTGTCACTGTAGATGCGTACTCTCGCTGGCTAGAAGTCAACATATTGCATTCAACAACTTCCCAGGCAGTTATCCACGCTCTTAACACTTTGTTTGCGACTCACGGCTTCCCGGACTTGGTGGTCTCCGACAACGGCCCTCAATTTACTTCGGCCCAATTTGAGGGGTTCTTGGCTAGGGGGGGAATCCGTCACGCCCTCGTAGCTCCTTGGCACCCCGCCTCCAACGGGCAAGCTGAGCGCATGGTGCGCACCACGAAGGAGGCCCTGAAGAAGATGACCCGGGGCACTTGGCAAGAAAAGCTTGCAGAGTTCCTTTTCGCCCAACATACCACCCCAACTGCTCCTACAAACAAGTCACCAGCCGAGATGCTTATGGGCCGTAAGTTAAGAATCGCCTTGGATAGGTTAAACCCCACTTACTCTAGGGAGCCCCCGTGGCCAGCTCCGGGGAGGTCACTCGGCATTAATGCACCCGTTTTTGCTCGGTCTTACAGTGGTGAGGCCCCCTGGGTGGCAGGTAAGGTCACGAGAATCAAGGGACCCAGGTCTTACGAGGTAGAACTCCCCGATGGGAGAGTGTGGCATCGCCATATTGATCAATTAAGGAATCGCTCAGGTACACCTCCCACCAATGGCCCTACCTGTGACCTGGGGCAGAATATAGGGGAGGAGAACGTCCCCGTGCTTCCTCATGCTAGTGAACCGGCCCCCTCAGAGGAGTCCGTACAACAGGATTTCTTGAGCCCCGGTATCCGAAACGAGGGCCTGGAGGGCGTGCATCCCTCAGCTGAAGTTCCACTACCCCGCCGCTCGGGGCGGGTGAGGCGTACCCCCAGTTACTTACAAGATTACGTGGTCTCCAACATAAGGGGGAAGGGGTGTAGTATACTTGCCTAGTAATACAGACCCAGTGAGGTGATTGGTGGTGCCAGGAGGCGGGAGAAACTGGAGCCTCCTATTGGCCAGCTATTGTGGGGGCCGGGTATATAAATATCCTGTCAGTTACCTGTTGTGTGGTTGTTCTTGTATTCTGTGTTCCGACTAATAAACTGCACTTGTTATCTACTCCGACTCCTTCATAACACATACCATGCATAAATTTTATAAGCCTAGGGGGAAGGGAAAATCTCAATTCTCCCATGGCTGATGACAGAGGTGGGTTTTAAGGAGCTTACAAAAGGCAAGGAGGGTGGAGGCAACTCTGATATCTGGGGGGAGTTGGTTCCAGAGGGTCAGGGCCACCACAGAGAAGGCTTTTCCCCTGGGTCCTGCCAAACGACATTATTTAGTCGACAGGATCCAGAGAAGGCCAACTCGGTGAGACCTAACTGGTCGCTGGGATTTGTGCGGTAGAAGGCGGTCCCGTTTGTTGTTGCTTGTATTCTTAAGATTTTTATTAATATTGATTGTTTCCTCATTGCTTATTGCTCATTAAGGGTTGTACCTCATGATTCTTGACAAATGTATCTTTTTCTTTTATGTACACTGAGAGCATATGCACCAAAGACAAATTCCTTGTGTGTGCCAATAAAGAATTCTATTGTCTGCGGGTTGGAGGGATGGATAAGAAGAAATACAGAGGCTAATATTGCCTTATTTTTTGAGGGGGCAGGGGAAAAGGCTCTATTTGCAACACATCGGAGCTCCAAAGAACCATACCGATACCAACAACTTCAAGGAGAGTTTGAACAGCAGCAAATAGTCTTAGACTGTTTCATTTTTCCTCAAGCAAACTGTTCAATTTTGGAGATGTAGGTCTATTTGCAGCCCTTAAATGGGGTGAGAGGACAACTACCAGTGATTCAGAAGACTAGATTATTTTCTTTAGAAAAGTTGATGGGATGGAAGATAAAATGCAATAATGTCACATTGACAGGGTTTATTACTCTCTTTTTTTTCTCTCCGCAGAGTGAAACACATTACAGCTGGCCTCTTACTTCCTGGATGGCTACAATTGATATAAATATTTTCTTTCCCAAAGCATGTTGACACTTCATTATTACATCCCAATTACAATTTGAGTGTCAATTTCCTCCTTTACATTGGTTGCATCGCAAGATGTTCTGCCAAATTTGCTGAGAAAGGTGGGGGGAAAATATAGCTTCAGATTTTATTATCCTGAGCACTTCTTTGATGTACAACCTTCCTCCAATTCCTTTCCCAAACCTTCAGATTGTCATTTTAGCTGTGACTCCTGGGAGTTGTAAGTATAACACATCTGGACTACACCAAGTTAAAGACTAGAAGACAGATTTTGTGCGTGGGAGGGGTGCAATGGGACCTCTTAACTTTTTTTTATGTGGCTGTGAGCCACAAGAGGATGGTGCAATATCACAGCTGTGGGAGAAACTGTGCTTTGTGGGAAGATTTTTTTTTTGAGGAGGGTCTCTTGTTTTAATGGCAGAGTGCATTATAGTTCTCCCACCTCAATAGCAGGAAATATACCATCTGCGTTCAGCAAGAAATTAAGAAAATGCCAGAACTCTTCTTACTAGGTATATCAAATAACAAATATAAAAAAGATATATATTATTTAATGGTTCATATATTAGTAGCAGCTAGAATAGCCTTTGCGCAAAAATGGAAAGATACTGAGATTCCAAAAGAAATGGATATTCTCAAGAAAGTTTTAGATTGTGCCGAGCTTGATATGATGACTGTTGTGGTTAGCTCTGGCCCAGCTCCTGCCTCAAGGACTGTGGATGTGGGGGAGACATCCACATGCTGCAGGCCTGTTTTGCCCCTGCTGGAATCTGCTGATGAAGGCTCCTCTGGCCAAGAAGACATGAGTGACAGGGAGGAGGAGTGTGGGGCAGACAGCTCAGAATGAGATCAATTATCTAGCTCCTCCTTGGATTCAGAACAAGAGTTAATGATACAGCCACGCATGCGGAGAGCGATGCATAGGCAACAACAACTGAGAGATTATTATCAAAGAAAATGAGGCAACCTGTGGTTGGGTGGGGCTGTGGTAATTAGTGAGGCTGCTATACATAGCAGCCTGTGGGTTTGGCCATTGTGGAGGATTATCTGATTGTTGTGTTTCGTGACTGCTTTACTGACTTTGACTTTTTGTGTGCTGATTTTTCCCGCTTTGAAACTAAACCAGAGCAAAAGAAGAAGGACTGTGAATTGCCTCACAGCTGCAAGCTAAGTATCACAGAACTTATAAGGGACTTGTACAAATTATCAGTTTGTTTGGAGATGAGTGCTCTTGGCTATACCAAATGAGGGCTTGGTTTAAGTGAATTTTCAATATAAAGAACATTGTTTTGAATTTTCAAACGTGTGTGTGTCTGAAATTTGTACCTGTGCATTTTTGGGAGGATTCTACCAGAGAGCCCAACAGAACAATGACAAGACGGTTAAATAACCAAGAAGAATCAGAATTTTATGATATTTGGCAGAAGGGATATACTTGGTGGGAAAGAAAGAAAAATAAATAAGTGTGTTGTTATACTATTTTTAATATTTGAATTTAGTAATTAAATTGTATTAGATGGTGACTATTTACAATATAAATGTAAATTCTTCCTTCTTCTCTTAAAAATTTTCATATATATTCTCATAAACTCTTATATAGATTTATATTTACTATTTTAAAATGGATACTTTCACATATTTCGTAGACAATGTTAAATAACAAAATGAATCTTTCTTCTTTTTTCTTTTTTATTACAATGATGACTTCCACCTTGAGCGGAGCGACTGTAGCTCCACTAAATGCTGTATGTCATGTTTGTTATGTTTGTTTTTGAAAATTAATAAAATATTTTTTTTTAAAGGAATGTATGTGGCTTTGAAAATGGTACTCAGAAACTGAATGCAACTCAGCTTCAGATTCCCAAATTAAATCCCAAATTTCCCTCCTTCTTTTAGCTAAAGAATTACTTATGTTTGCCATGTTTTATGTAACGATTTGCAATGGGTGCATTACTCACAGCCACGACTAGGAAGGGATCAAAGCAACCAAGGTGTAATTAGAATAACAGAGTTGGGAGGAACCTTGGAGGTCTTCTAGTCCAACCCCCTGCTTAGGCAGAAAACCCTATACTACTTCAGACAGTGGTACCGACGGCCCTTACACAAATCCCTACATGAATCTGGGAAAAAGGATAGCCAACAGTTCAGTGAACAGCTCCTACAGGTACCATCAGGTATGCAGAACTAGTAGAAAAAATTTGGTCAGGTATGCAGAACCAGTAGAATTTTTTTTCCCTTTTTTCCCCTTCTGGGCTCTGGGTATATTTTTCCTATTGCGGTAAATGAGGTTGAAATGTGTGTAATTTTAGAAGAGCTATACATACACATATAGTTGATAGAGTAGATAACGTATATTTTTGTGTGCCTGTGTGTAATATGTACATACACATATGGCATATATAAATAAAATTAAATAGTATATTTTGAATGTTCAGTAATAATAAATAGATAGGTAAATCTATTTGAGGTGAGGAGAGGCCAGGCACCCTAATCCTAAAACAAACCCTTGACATGAGTGACTCCTTGATCCACAGCTCACATTAGAGAACCATATTTCAGCTGTGACGAGGAGGGCGTTTGCCCAGGTTCGCCTGGTGCACCAGTTGCGGCCCTATTTGGACCTGGACTCACTGCTCACAGTCACTCATGCCTTCATCACCTCGAGGTTCGACTACTGTAATGCTCTCTACATGGGGCTACCTTTGAAAAGTGTTCGGAAACTTCAGATCGTGCAGAATGCAGCTGCGAGAGCAGTCATGGGCTTTCCCCAAAATGCCCATGTTACACCAACACTCCGCAGTCTGCATTGGTTGCCGATCAATTTCTGGTCACAATTCAAAGTGTTGGTTATGACCAATAAAGCCCTTCATGGCATCGGACCAGAATATCTCCAAGACCGCCTTCTGCTGCATGAATCCCAGCGACCGA